>NW_028327175.1:17461818-17769090 GCF_987537825.1 Furipterus horrens
AAGTTCCTTCTCAGGGCAGTGGGCGAGAACAGCAGACAAATCTGCCTTTCAGTCTAACTCACAGCAGTGGGCGAGGAGGACGCTGGAGTTACGGGAGCCAAGATCATCCGCCTTCCATCTCAGGGTAGCAGGTGAGGAAAGGAACAGTAGAATCTGCCTTCAGTCTTTTGGCTGTGGGCGAGGGCAAGGGTTAAAGCATCCATGCCCCATGAAGAGCAGGGGCTTGTATATATACAAGTCTGAGCTGTGTAATGTTTATGCAGAGGGAATTCTCTTAGTTAAGGGTGACCTAGGCGAATGCAAATACATGCACATGGAGGCGGGGATCTTGGCTATGGTCACTCTGACACGACAACATAACAATGGGCTGCTGCTGGGAACACAATCTAAACTAGCCTGATGCTGAACTGGGCTGTGCTGTGACATGGAGCAGAGACTCCGGGCAGTGGCCTTTATTCCGGCCCTATTAAAGGCGAGAATGGACCTCTTCCATGGCAAGATGAACAAAGATGAGACATTGGGACGTCTGGAGGGGAACCCTCCTAATTTTACATTATCAATAAAATTTACCACGGAACTCCAACCTCCTATGCGGGTCTCAGGAAATTATTTTCCTTGCGACACCGCAAAAACTCTACTCACATCGATAAAAGTTTCATTTAACCTCTACATATGACCTGTTTTCACTGGAAATAACTAAACTTCTGTGCAGGAAAACTAAACAAGTGAATTTTGATGTTTGCGGTTTAAGGAGTGAAAAAATGTCAAGTATTACAACTCTTACAAAATAGACGTTATGCATATTTTTCTGTGCCTAGATTATAAAAGCAGTGTTCATTGATTAATCCTAAATTACTTTGACAAAAAAACAAACCTGAAGCTGTCCACAATAATTTTTAAAATTATTAATGTCTTTAACAGTTAAATGCATACAATAAATGTGATTCATTTTCTAATTTACTATTGATATATGAAATCAAACCTAACAGGAAGATATTAAATTTCAAGGCATTTCTAGTTTGTACCTAGAGTTTTGTGGACAACTTAAAGATAAAATGAAATAACACTAATTCAATATAAAAGTTAAATATTTTATATCAGAGAGAAAACATCCCTCCTCATTCTTCCTGACCACTACCATCCACAGTCTCTTTTTCCATATCAGCTAATCTATATGACTCCAGTTGCCACATTTAAAATAGAGATAATAATTCCAATTTCATCTTAGCACTTAAAAATTAAAAACTGAATCCATTAGAGGTCTTTGCTAACTTTGAAATCACTCATTATTTAGTGAAAATGGTGTCTACTAGACTGTTTTATGCTAGCTTTCCTATGCTCTAAGTCAGTGTCAAACATGAAAAAAAAATACTTGTTTAAGAAATAAAGTAAAAATTTTACAATGTATATTTATTTATTTACTTATTATATACTGTCAAATACATTTATTAAATATTTTAGAACAAATACTGAATGGTAGTTTAAAACATTTACATTCTCATTTCAATTCTTAGTTTAAATTATATTGTTATATTATGTAACTCACAGATATATTTTTAAATCATAATAAAGATCTGCAGATTCTATCAAATTAAATTTTGCTTCATTTTTTAAGTAGAAGAGCTCTCCATTATTTAGATGGAGTTTCAATGGTGGAAAGGAATAATTTATGGTGTTCATAGTAACTTAAGGGAGAATGAGGTAGGAGAGAAAAATAAAATCAAAGTAATTTATTTAGTATAATTAAGTCAAATAAATTCAAACAATACCAAAAACAAATACTTCAGGATAATGTAACTAACATTAATCTTTGTTCTATAATCTAAGAATACATTATTTTCTGAAATCACGCATAAATCTGTATCAATATTTGCAAAGAAATAATTTCCATGTATTTTTCTTTATAACAGCACCATGTATGATTACTTTGTAATTTTCTATAAATATCTTATACTGTGACATATTTATTATACTTCTATGGCTTTTAAAAGAATAGATTTTGGAACCAGACTGCGACAGTTAAAAATCTGAATTGTGCCACTTATAATCTCTGCATTTGAAAAGTAATAAGGGCAGTGCTTTCTGAAAGTAATCTGAAGGTAAAGCATGAAGGTAATCTAAAAGTTAAATGTATGTATATACACATATGCAAAACACACACTTGTGTGCATGCACAAACACACACTTTGTATATCACACAAATATGTCTTGCTTGGAACAATGCCTGAGCACACAGTAATTGTTATAAAATATGCTATTATTTTCAATATTTCTACCAACAAATATATCATTCCTCAGAGAATGTAAAAGTAATATATATATACATCTATTTTTTTGGTTTCAAATCAAACTCTCAATATGATTATAACTAAGGAAGATATACCTCATTACTTAAAAGAGACACATTTATATGTGTAAATAAAAGTAATTGAAAGATATTTAAGTCAACATCAATATTTTTGTTTAAACATATGAGATATTATATACGTTTGATTTCACAAAGTTAATAAAAAGTCAGTTAGTTCATGATGACATAACCATTATAATATCTCCTTGTCCTGATATTGTTTTGTTGCTGAAATTGCTTTAATTATCTTGTGGTACAACTCTAGCCACAACATAGAATAATTTTGTTTTTCTGATTATTCTAAAAGTAAAAGCTAAGGTTCTATTGGCATTTTAATTACATTTTCTGAATATCAATACATAGTTTATGATTTGTTCCTAAGAATTGCATAATCAATAAAAATTATACTTACATTGTATAATGTACAAATGAAATCCTAATATTATTATTAGAGAACTATGCATAGTGACACTGTCTTTGAGTACAGAAATTTCTAAATTTATCAAATTAAAATTATTTTTTCTGTTGAAAATGAAATCTTTCTCCTTCTTCCTAGTTATTTGGCTAATTTGCATACATAGATAGAAATAGTTAAAATTTAGATATAGATAGAGATGAGAACAGGGACAAACATATATGCAGTACAAAAAATATAACTTACCTTTTTTACTTCCCATATTGTTTATATTAACTCTCTTTCAGACCATTATTTGATAAGCTCACTTTTATAAAATTCTGTGATTTCACAAATCATATGTCTTTATTGTTATTAATAATATTTTCACTGATATTTTTATAAAACCTTAAAAAGTGATTGAAATAAGATAAGCATTTAATAATTTCTGAATAAAAATATGAAAATTAGAGCTACAAATTAACTTCCAAGTTATGAATAATCTATTATGTAAATAACTCTGAATATTATGATTTAACTTTATATAAGAGCACTTGATGTTAAATGCTAAGATCACATTAGACCTGGTCTAGGAAAGCAAGTACTATAGTCTACGAGAGTACAGCTTTCTATTAGTTTTCTAAGGCCACCAGAACAAAGTACCAAAGACTGGGAGACTTAAAACACAGAAATTTAATTTATCACAGTTCTGTGGAGTAGATGTCCAAAGTCAAGGTATCAGTAAGGCCACATTCCTTCTGTAATTTATAGAAGAAGATTTTCTTCTTTGCCTTCTTTAGTATCCGGTCACCCCAGACATTTATGGGCTGTGGCAGAGTGCGTTCGACCTTTGCCTCAAACTTCAAATGCCATTATTCCAGGGTTTCTTCCAGTGTCTAAATTTTCCCTTTAGGTAGGACACCAGCCATATTTGATTAGAGCCCACCTTAATGATCTTATTTTAACTTGATTTCCTCTGTAAAGACCCTATTTCCCAATAAGATCACATTTTTAAGACTGCAACATCATTTTATTTTGGGACAAAATTCAAACTATAACAGTCTTCAGTATTCATACTGTTTTCAGTATTCATTCCTGTTTTCTGGTTCAAATAACTGGACCTGGTTAGTTAGAAAATTACATTTGAAGTTGAAGAAGATGTAATTGAATTTATTGAGAAAATGACACATGGTGCATGCTCAATAAGTATTTGTTGAGTGAATTAATTAATTACCTTCATGTTGTCATGAAATAGAATAATAGAATTATACACTCCAGTATTTCACATATTTTGTAAAAGCTACATCAATAGCTCTGTACTTTAATAAGTTTAAACTCAAGACAGTACTAAATTTGTTGGATGCTTGAGAAATTTTCAGATTACTTGAATAATATATATAGATGCCCTATTAATTCAGGATGTAATTTTTAAGAAAAAAGTATAAATTAAACTTTATGGCTGCATATTTTGCACTGGTTGACAAATTATAAAGTGGGTCATATATCAAAGCTTTGCTTAATTTTGTATTAGTTGATATGATATTTTCCAAGGTTTCTATATTTAGAAAGAAAGCACTCAGTTAAATTTGAATCTAAATTAAACAACAAATAATTTGTAATATAAATATCTTACAGCTACTATTTATTTGGTAATCTTATTTGTTTTCTTTACTGGCAAGGTGATTTATATATTATTATTTTTGTAAGAATAAATTTTAGAGAAGTTAATGGTAAGCTTAATCTACTTTGATCAGGTAGGAAAAGAAAACATAGATATATAATTAGTAGAAAATAAATATATTTGTATTTTAAGATAATCTTTTTGTTATGAATCACCTTAAGTCCGGAATTTAAAACTTTATGGAAGCAGTGAACATATGCTAAGCAATTAAAATGCAGTTGAAAAATCACACCTTTAAAGTTTATTTTGATTTAATTATCTCTTACAAAAGTACAGGTTGTTTGCAGCTAGTTCTTAAATAGATCACACCCCCAAACAATAAATAGATCACCCAACAAACCCAATGCAAATAAAATTCAGGTACTTGATTATATATGCTATTGTGAAAAACCCTGGAATGAACATGGAAGTACTCTTCAAGATAGTTGTTTTATTTCATTTGGATATATATACACACACAAAGAAGGAGTTGTGTACCATATGGTAGTTTTATTTTTAATATTTTGACAACCTCTGTACTGTTTTAAAAAGTGGTTGTAAACATTTATATTCCCACCAGCAGTGCACATTGGTTCCCTTTTCCCTACATCCTCTCCTGCCCTTGTTATCTCTTGTCTTTCTTATAATCACCGTTCTAACCAGTATGAGGTTATATCTCATTGTGGTTCTTGATTCGCATTTTTCTTATGATTAGTGATGTTGAATACCTTTTCATGGTTTTTTTTTTGTTTGTTTGTTTGGTTTTTTTTTTTGGTTTTTTGTTTTGTCAGACTCTCAGACCGTTGTCACTGGAGATCTGAGTCAGGTGCTGTCATATGGATGTCTCCAGGTCCACATTGGGTCTGCAGTTAACAGGCTTGTTACCAGGGGTTGGAAAGGGATAGGAAGGGATGGGAAGGGATTGGAAGAGATGGCCTTTGCTGAATCCTTAGATGGATGAAACTGCCTCTGGGATCATAGCTGAGCAGAGCTAGATCCAGGACATGAAGCCACTTCTGGGGCCACAATCAAGTTCACAGTAAACTGGAACCAAAGGAATGGATGGGTGTGGTTCCTTCTGGGTCCTTGAGCAGGTTCTGGCTGAGTCCCTGGCTGTGTAGGACTGCCTCAGGAGCCATGATGGAGAGAGGCAGGACCCAGGTCACAAAACTACTTCAAGATCTGTGGTCAGGTCAGCTGCTATTGAGCCTGTTACCAGAGGTATGGATAGTGTGACTCTTCTTGGGTCCCGTAGGTCCCTTGATAGGGCTAGTTGCAAACAATGACCTAGTGAGGCTGGAGTGCGGATGGGGCTTCTCTGGACCTGCAGGCAAGACCACACTGGCAAGCCTGTACAGGGGAACAGGTTGGCTTCTTCAAAACAGCTCTCCTTGTAAGTGGGCTTCACCAGCATCTTGCAGCTTTTTATCTGGATCCCAGAGCTCCCAACCATGTCACCTTGGCTCATGAATAGCTACAAGATTATTGTTTGTTGGGGGACCACTAGCTGGGCCCCCTAATTCAGCCATGTAACTGACATCAGTCCTAAGAAGTGCTTTTTTGTGTACTCAGAAGATATAGTTGAATTTTGAATAAATTGTTATACATTTTTTTTTCAAAAATAAAATAATTTACAAAACACATTAATAATTTCAAGAATTCCCCTGCCTTCTGGGATTCACTTTTTCCCTTAAATAATGTTGAAAAATCATTATTCAAATTGTATCTTGAACTTTCCATTATTTAGACTAAATGAACATTGCCAAGCACATTTATTATTAACCTAAAATGATTTCTAAGATCCTTCTCATTTTATGTTAATTTACATTTAGATTGATGGGCCTTTGAGAACATTGGAAAAGGGAGGACATCATATTCTCAAGAGTAACTAATTTACTACACATCAAATGCAGTTAAATTATACCTGCAAAAAGCAGGCCTCATCTCTCTCTATTGTTTGTTTCCTGTGCCGTTATCAAGAAGAAATGACACTTTGTTCTTTTACTTAATTTATACATCTTTTACTAGATATAAAACATACTATTTGACACACCAAGAAAAAAGGTAAGTAGTGTGATATTAAGATTTTGATTTTATTCAGAACCTAATACCATAACTCACTTTGTGACTTTCAAAAATGCTGGAGAAATAAATAATATTTCATATAAATAAAATATTTAGGATAAGAAAAGTATGAACAGAAATAGTAAAGCAAGGCAAGTATACACACTTAGTAAACCAACATAATTGTTTAGTTGAACTTCAATTATTTTGATTTACAAAGGAAAATAAGAAACAATGAATTAAATCTTTTTTAATTACTGAATTCGTAGTCATTCTATTGTAGAATGTTATATATTATCATCAGAGATAATTCAAAAAATGTGATTTCTGTGGTATATACTACAAACCACTAAATTGCATATATAATAATGCCCTCTTCTTATTAAAAAAAATAAGGAGTTTGACATACGCTTGCATAGAATCCCATTCACATTGGTTATAAAAGTAGTGTTAAATGATACCTCTAATCAAATAGTAAATTTCCTCAAGAGTATGTTAAAAGCCCACTCTTGTAGATTATGAGGGACAAATGAGTTTCAAATTTCTGGATCAAAGAGACTTGGCAGATCATTTTTTATAAGATTATGTTTAAAGCATATATTGTTATTGCTAGTTCCTTCTGACACAAATATGTACAGGTATATTGACTACCTACATTAAACTGGAGCACTGAGTAGAAACCTTTAAAACCTTAAAATGTTAAACAACCATAAAACAAGAAAAAATGATACTAAACAGAAAAATATATTAACAAACATTTAGAGTAGTAGAAAAGTGCCAAGTAGAAAAAGAATAGCATAGAAATAGAAAGCATCCAATATGCAATACATATATCTTCAAACATATCAGATGTGAATGGCTTGTTTTATTTACACAAACAACTCCCCCCGGAAACCCATAAAATATATATTCCACAGCTGTGTGAATCAGATATGAATATAAGGTCTTCACATTTTCAAGAATATATTATTTTTAGCTTATTCTAGTGAATTTTTTATTTACAAATACATTATTTTAAAATTATTTATTCAATAATTGATTTTAAAATCTTCTTATGCTGTCCTATCCCAAATTATTTAAGTGGAATATTAGTGTGTACTTTATTTTTTATTTTGTTTATTCTTTTCTCTTATTGTCTATGAGTATTCCGAATTTGTTTTAAGATAGTAGAACATTAGGATTTGATCTAAGACTGAAGTAACCACTAAATGATGACTATTAAAGTTCTATTGCTATTAGAATTTAATATTCCTTTGCTGAAGTCAACATTTATTCACAGAAATTTAAAAAATTTAGTATCCGTTCTGCCCATAACTATTAGATAGATATTTCAAATTAATTTCAAGTAAACATATAAACTTACTAACTCATTTTTTTAAACATTAGGCCAAATATTTTATTTAAGATAGATTCGTTTTATGTAGGGATTAAAAAGTATGATAAATATTTTTATTTTGAATGATAATTAAATACAAGAATAAAGCCCCTTCACTGATATTTTTTCTCCTTTGCTTCTGATTACTACAATCAAGCTAAGTGGCATATTTATAAACTCACCTCTTTATTCTCTTCCTCTGTTATGTGGTGAGAACAATTGAGATATTCTTTCTTAGCAAAATTCAAGTATAGAACATATTCTTAATAACTACAGTCACCATGCTGTGCATTAGGTCATAATGGTTGTTTAATTATTTTATGTATAGTTGGTTTTGTCATCATTTTTATTAGACATGTTAATTATTTAAGGGTTTAGATTTTTTGTGTGCATAATTTTATATCTATATTAACATGTAGATGATTATGCCTCGATATTCAGAATTGAAAAATATAAACTACAAAAGTAATACATTTTTAAGATAATAAAATACCATTTATTATTTTATACTTAACATAAACAGAAATTAGATAATGTAAATTATTGTCTGTGTAAAGATAGGATTATCATGTACTGGGTAGTGAATATCTCTTATTTCTGACTACCCATCAAGTTGAACATTCTTAATTATAACTGGAAAATTCCCAGCTTTATGGCCTTGCATACCAAAGTAAAACCCAGAAATAGGAATTATTCAAATCATCGTTATCTGGCACACAGACTTGGAAATGAAGACTCACAAATCATAAATAAATCAAAATTAAGTTTGGAAACCAGCAAGGTGATAGAGACTCCATCACACTTGTTTTAGGTAATGGTTAAATTATCAGGTCTTGATGGCAGCCTGGATGACAGACAGTCTGGCATTCTGTTTATTTCAAGTTTGAATATTTGACAAGGAAATATCTTCAGCTGGGACAGTTGGACAACAGCAGCGGTGTCATCTTGAGATATTTTTACTATGTACTCCTAGGCACAGTTCCTTAAGATGGTTTTCTCTCTCTCACACCAATTACCCAAATGACCTAATACCCTTTTACAGAATCTGTATTTGCTTATTCACACGCAGTCATCGGTCACTTGCAACTATGTCCTTGTGCATAAAATAGAAAATCCTCATATCAATTATCAATTGTGTGTGCTATGAGCTGTAAGTGACAAAATATCTGGCAAGAGCTTGAAAATAGTTCTTTTATTTTTGCCCTCCTAATGTCCTAAGGTGTCCAAAAAGACAAGATCACTACATTGATTTAAAAGCCCAAAGCTGACAGTGCCAAGATTTCTGTCCTTCACTATTCTCTGTGTCACATGATGGTTATTATAGATTCAGCCATTTAGACAGATTTTTGTTAGTAAAAAAGAATTTTAAAAAAGACAATGCAAAGGGCAAAAGGAGGCAGATATGTTGGGGCTGGCTACAAAACTTGGGCAGAATTTTTCAGTAGACTTGTGCTTGTACCTAATTGGCTTACGTTGTGTCACGGTGCCACCATAATTGCAATATAGGCCAATGACTACGATGTTGCGTAATAGTTGGGTACATGGCTGCCCCAAATTAAATTGTGATGAGTGTTTAAAAAAATTGAGCATGACTATCATTCAAGATAACATACATATAACAAAAAACTCTCTTAATATGGGGAATTTTGTATTTATAATAATTACAAAAGGCTAAAGGAATAGGTATATTCTTTATTTTAAAGAATGAACTTTAAATAATATTATATCAACAGAACTATTCAACTAAAGGATACACTTTTTCTCCTTCAGTCAGAAAACTGCTAACCTAACTACTGACCCCTCAGTCCTACCCCATTTGTTATAATCTTGAGATCAAGAAGAAAGTGTGGTAATGTCACCGCTCCAGCCCTAATGGATGTCTCTCAGGTATTTTCTAACTATAACACTTGAAATAGTCCTAATTTAAGTTTTATATGGAGCTAAATTAAATAGAACCAAAGTGACATCATAAAGACTATTTGAAGAGAAGTTTAGAAAATATAAGTTTTAAGTTGTAAACCTATACTATACAGAAATGTACAAGAAAACGCTTGTGAGATATGTAGGACCATGTCTAGTGTAATGCTTTCTTTAAATCCTTAATTCTTACAGCAACTAAAGTGCGAGGAAGTCAACATCAAAAATTTAATTTTTTATTGTGCTTCGATTCTAAGTTCTCAGCCGAGCATATGAAGTTCTGCCAAATTCTTTCCTACCAACATTCCTCGTTCCTTCTCTGAAAACTCTGTTGAGCAGTTTGTATTCAACCTTTGACATGTTATAGTTCTCTTAACAAACTTCTTGGTATCACAGATCCTTAAGTGCACTTTTTAGTACTTTACCTGTTTCATTTTCTTTTTCTAGCTAGATCCTATGCCCCTCTTAAGATACAAAGGTGCTATCACATTCTACTAGATTCCTAACCTGTTATCCCTTCATTTGTTTCTTTTTCCTTAAGAACATTTCCCATTACTCTTTGAATATATCTGTGACTGTATTTGCCTCATGTTGTTTTAATTATCTCGATGGGAAACTTGTCTTTCCTGTGATATTATGAGTTACTTGAGGAATGGATTTATGTTCACTTATATGTTGGGAACACATTACCCAGGGTCTGATCCTTGCAAGCGGTCAACAAATGTTTATGAGACAAAGAAAATCAATTGACAGGACCACCTTCAGGAATAACAACGATTATCAAATTTAAAGAAAACTTTTGTCCAAGTTCTTACTTGGGATTTCTAAAATATGAATATTACCTGGAATTAACTCAGTGGCTAAAACCAATTATTTGGATATAAGTAAACTTCAATTTGTCTTTGTGAAAATAAGAATCAAGACACTGTTGTTGTTATGAGAAAAAGCTCCACTTTCTTTAAATTATTATACTTTCATACAATGGTGCAATTACTTGCTTAAACTAAATATATTTTAATATTTTTGTCTGCAATGACAGAAAATACTAATGAATTAAAAAATAATAATCTAAGACTGAAATGTTCAGGACAAAGTTTTGACCTTATTTAATTTTTTTTTTTTTTTTTTGGAAATGCTAAAGTCACATTCTATATAAGTACCATAAGTCTTCTACTGAGAAATATACTATCTTCAAAAAGACTATGATTTACTTATTTGTTTTTATTTACCTTTTTGTTTCACTAACATTACCGGTCTTATCTATTCTCTCTAGAGAGAAATGTAAATATAAATAATTCTTTATTTAAAAATTCCAAGAAATAACAAATGAAAAACAATTCCCTTTTGTGTGATTAGTTATATTCCTTGGAAGATCTTACAGCAATGGCATGTTTTCCTTACCTAAAAATGCATTTTTTCTCCATTCTATAAATTTAGTTAAAAGTAAAATAGAAGTGCAATATGCGTATGTACTTATGACTACTAAGTTGTCTTTAGAAAAAGCACTATACCAAAGAAGTAACTGCTCACTTACTTACTCTACATCATTGTCGCTTGATTCGTGATTTAAAACATTATTTCTTAAAATATTACTGCAATATATGTCCTTCCCAGTAGTAGATTTTTTAAGATCTACTAATAAATTATCCCAACAATAACTTATTTCATATAGGGCAATCAAAAATCATTTTTATTGAAATACCACCATATTTTTTTTCCAAGGAAGGGAATCCTTTTAATATGTTCTCAATCAAAGCTTAAGGACAGCTCTTATTTGAAACTTTCTTATGGTCTTTCATATTTTTAGTGCCAGTTGCTTTTGTATGAGCGTTAGAATTCTGGACTCTGAAGACTGGGGTAACAGCCTACTGCGAATGTAATTAAGTTTTTTAAAGTTTCTCTAAAATTCAGCAGGGATTTAAAATGAAAAATTTCAAACCAACCTAGCTATAAATAAAATATGTTTTTTTAATGTTGGAACCAAACACTTTCTTATTTCTTATCAGCAGAAGGAAAAATCATCATTAAAAAAATTAAATACGACTGGTAAATCAAAATAGTTTTGATACTTGCCTTCATGTATTTGTCACTCTATGTCAAGTTCTTATGAAATTACTCCTACTTTGCTTTTATCATCGGAAGTTAGGTGGGGTCCAAATTAAACTTTTAATTTTATTTTCAATTATTTAGTTCAAAATTAGTTGGTGGTAAGAAATGCGGGATACATCCAGGAAAAGTCCAGCAGCTATGGTTAATATAATGAGAATGGTTTGTGTGACATTAATGTAACCTGGCAGCCAGGTAGAGTAAACTGAAAAGTGCTTGTGTGGACATTGACAACTTCACTGTACTAGTCAGTGAGGGCAGTAGATATCATTAAGTGAGCATGTACACTGTGTGGCAGTCACATTGAAAATGACTGAGTGAATAGAGCAATGAATCTGCATCAAGTTTTGTATTAAACATGAACATTCCTTTGCAGAAACTATTCAGATGATTCAGAAGGCCACAGCTATGGGCAACTGGTGATTGGCAGCTTCATCATGACAATGCACCTGCTCGTGAATCACATCTCATGCAGAATTTTTTGGTGAAACATCAAATCCCCAGGTGACTCAGTCCTACCATAGCCTAGATTTGGTGCCCTGTGATTTCTGGCTTTTCCCAAAACTAAAATCACCTTTGAGAGGGATGATATTTCAGATCATTGATGAGATTCAGGAAAATATGATGAGGCAGCTGATGGTAATTGGGAGAATTGTGTAAGGTCCCAAGGTGCCTACTTAGAAGGGGACTGGGGTATCATTGTCCTGTGTACAATGTTTATTGTATCTTGTATCTTCTTCAATAAATGTCGCTATTTTTCTTAATACATGGCTGGATATTTTATGGGAAGAACTTGTATAAATATACATATAGACATAAACATGAACACCTGAAACTAATACAAAATAACATTGAATGTGACCTGTAATTAAAAAAAAAAAAGAAAACTATAAATAAAAGTGTTTGCCAGTGGTACAAGGGGAGGGAGTAGAAGGGTAGATTGAGTGGTATTGTTTATATGAATCTTTCCACTGGTTTTGCCTATTTTATAGCTTGTTCAACCTGTATAATATCATTGTCACTCTGAAATTTTCCTAAACGCAGTTCTCATTGATGACCTCACAAACTATACTTAAGTTGCATTAAATGTGATATAAATATGATAGAATTTAAATTTTAATTACACATACATTGTCATAACTATTTATAAATGTTGTTTCTTCAGCAAATTTGTAGACTTAACAATAGGTAAATCTTTTTAAAATCCATATTTTTACCCTAACGTTGTCTATATTCTAAGCATATTATATTAACAAAATAATTTGGCATTGATTATATTGAGAATAAATATTTATTGCTACATAGTAAAAAATCAACAGTACAAAAGATCCATATTTTCTGTACATATAGTCACTCATCTAAGAGTGTTAATAAATACACACACACATATAAATAAACACACAGTGTGGTGATAGAGGGAAGAGGGAAAGAGGGTGGAGGTAGATGAAGGTGGGCAAAGGGGGAAAATTAAGGATGAAAAGAGACTTGATCTGGGGGACGGGCACATGATGCTGTGTGCAGATGATGTTTGATTGAGTTGCACACTTGACACCTGTATGGCTTTGTGAACCAGTGTCACCCCAATAAATTCAACTTAAAAAATAAAAATAGCCCTGACCAGTGAGTGTAGCTCAGTTCGTTGGATGTCATCTCACAAAACGAAAGGTCTCGGGTTCGATTCCTGGTTGAGGCACATGCCTGAGTTGCTGGTCTACTTCTCAGTTGAGTCATGCACAAGTGGCAACAGATTTATGCTTCTCTAAAAATAAATAAAATCTTTAAAAATAAATAAAGTGCTAATTTATAAAATAGATTATAAATTTACTTTTCAAATATACCTTCATGCAATCTTTAATGATAATGATATTTTATCATTTGTGGAAGGAAGGCAGTAAATTCCTGAATTTTACTTCAGGCTCAAATGAAGTTTCCAGTTGTGACGAGTTCTATGATGACTTGTTAAGGTCCTCCACATTTAAAAGCTGAAATTCATCTGGTTTGAAGTTAAGTTGATAAGGGCATAAATTTCCAACAGAGAAAGCATGGTTTTATAGGCAAATTTTAAGTATACATATGAGTCACAAGAGAGACAACTGTAATTCTAAATTATATACTTTTCTCTGTCCACAGCATTTATTTTTTCTCCTTAATTCTCTTTATTTTTTCCCTTTTAAAAAGAAAAACATTTTATTTTTGCCAGAAAAGATAGAAAGTAAAACTTTCAGTCATAAAGGAAACTAGCTGAGCTATTGGCAAATGCTTAAGATAAAATGAAGCTAACGAGAAATGGCATTTGCATTCTAGTCATTGGTGTGGTATATAATCATGTACTGTATGCAGTTAAATGAGTCTTTTGTCTGGCTATAATGAATATCTACATCCATCCTAACAGTTAATGAGGAATAAATGACTTATTATCCACGAATGACTGTGTCTAAATAGCTCTGAAACAAAAACAGAATATTAAAATGCATAGCTGAAATAGATCTTAAATGATAATGAGCCAAGATTATTAATTAATTTTTAAAACGTTATAAAGTACAACGCTTTTAGGTGAAATCAGCACTAGATCACGTTCAAGCACAACGACAGGTTTAAAGTTTTAATTAAAAAAGGATTTTAATACATTTGTGTTGTGGTTATGTATGTAATATGTGTATATATGTACCTATTCACTCACACACATATCTACTACATACATATATACACACACTAACACACATTTAAAGAAAAACTGCCCTTGGTAAAATATCTTGGCTACCTTAAACATAACAGCACATAATTAAGCTTACCTGCCCCAAAGTGATGCAATTCATGCTTATTACAATCATTTATAATTTATACATTTAATTTTTGAAAAGACAGGATGGCAATTTGAATAATTATTTTGAAATATATGCATATTTTTAAAATAAGGGTTATTTTTGTGAAACCTAAGAGTATCTTTTAGAATAAAATTTTAAGAGTAAATTACAACTTTATGACTTATAATAGTTCATTATATTATTTTACTTTAGTAGTATGAAATAGATTTTTAAAAGCAATTTCATCCACAATGCTTTGTGATGAAAAATTCAAAGGCAGCTCTTCTTAATCTGAGACTGATAATGAGAACACCTCTAAAAATGGTTTAATTCAGACTTTGTCTAAATAACCCCCTCAAACTTTAGAAAAACTATTATTATATCACCTAAATAACTTTTAATATACCCATTCTTTTCTTTAACTTACACAAGATTTCAACAACCTTTATCTTTAGCTCAGAAAACTAGTCAGCTCCAAATGACCAACAATGATCTAGAAGCATTCATCCACATCCATGTCCTTCTAATCCATTTTTCTCTGAAAACACAAAATAATCTATTAAAATATCATATCTGAGTGTGTCTTCTTCATCACTGACTGTTCAAGTCTTCTCATTGCTTTTAGGGTTGGACCCAAATCCTTTCAAACTTGTTCTGCTTATTCTACAGCATGCCCCATTTGCTCTTTACTGATACACAGGACTTTTGAAGTTCTCTTTTACTGAGCCATGTGCCATCTCCAGGGATCTTTTTCATATCCTATTATACTTATAATTCATTTTTGTCTGAATCATCAGTTTTCCAGGGCAAATTACCCTGATCTTTCAGATCAGTTAAATTTGTGTTCTCTATTTCTACATAACCTACACATATCTCTGGAAGAATATCCAAGGTTATTCTTTTACTTTGTAGTAAAACAGAGCAAATTTATGTAAGTCAGAAATTATGACCTGATGTTGCATAGCATTGTGTGATAGAAAAATGAGTATTAGACTTCAACCACTTTTTGTCACACATAATAGAAATATAATAAATTAATAAATGACATTATACCAAACATATATGCAGTTAGCAAATCATCTTAGTTTTCTGACACTTATGCCTGGAGAGGAACAGAAATATTCAAAGAAGGTCTATCAATACCAGTACTGCATGTTCCAGATTCTTACTATGCTTTATTTGTTAAGTAAATGACTAAAATATCATAAAAACAGAAATCAGTGTCTTACAGGGGCTGAATATTTTCAAGATTAACTACACTGAGACATAAACTTGCCAGACAACTGTACCTTGGGATTTAGTTCAAAATGATCTCATACTTTTTGGTCAAGTGTCAGTACTCTATGTTATCTCTAATTTCATGTATGTATTCCATGGTGTTAATGGATAAATTTTTTTTTGTCCCTGCTAAGTGCTAAGACAATGCTAGAAAAATAGCCAGTACATTTTCCTGTGTAGATAATCCAGAATTCATGATCAATGGAAAATAAAAGTAAGATATAATACAACAAGGGCAAATGTGTATGGTTATACATAACAAAATTTTGCAAAGAAGAAAAAATGTTTTTTAAAAAATATTTTATTTATTTAGTTTTAGAGAAAAGGAAAGGAAGGAAGAAAAAGAGGGAGAGAAACATCAATATACAGTTGCTTCTTGTGCACCTCCAACCGGGGACCTGGCCTTCAACTCAGGCAAGTGCCCTGACTGAAAATAGAACCAGTGGCCCTTTGGTTCATAGGCCAGCAGCACTCAATCCACTGAGCCACACAAGCTAAGTCAGGAAAATTATTTTTTAAGATGATAACTTTTACTACATATTATGACAGCATGCTATAATTATAATAGAATGACAAAACTGAGAAGTAACATTGTTATTTGGTATCCTCAGAAGTGAAAAAAAAACTTATTTGAAATAAATTTAAAATTAAAACAAAAGTGCAATTCCTTATGGTAAGTTGATTTTTCTCATAAAGAAAAAAAACGATTGATATGTCTAGAGAAGTCTAGCAAACATGAGTGGGCCAAATGAAAAGTATATGAGTTTTCTCTGGGTTAAGCAACGGTAGAAAGAAAAGATTAAAAGTGCAAAAAATATAATGCACAACCCATAATTTTATGAATTATAGTAGCCAATAATAGTCATAGATTTGAACCAGTTACCCTCACATGAGAATCTCTGTTACCACTCCTAAAGTTTTTTAGTTAGCCAATGTTCAAAGTAGATTAAATTTGTATTTTAAAAATTAAAATCATCACAAGAGTATTTAAAAAGTGTAATAAATTCTGAAACTAAACTTACCAACTTGTTCACAGAACAAAAGTTAAAATAGAAATGGTGGTTTAGGAAAACCTCAGCAAACAAAAGTTAGGGAGAAATATATGACAGGCATATTTGTTTACAAAGCTTCTTTAAATCATGCAATGTTTATAGTTAATGATAAAATGATGAGTTTTATTCAGAAATAGAAAATGAGCTGTAATTATTTTAGCTTCTACTTTATTTTATTACAAGACTAAGCATTTGTTAAAAGAATTATCTTACTAATGGAGAATATCTTGTGAAGTGAAATCCCTACGTACCAAAGCCATGCACAACCATGCATCACTATTTTTTTTGTATTTAATAATGAAAGTAATCAGTATATTCAAATTAGAATTATAAAGATAACATTCAACTCTATGGTAAGTTAAAAATATACAATATATAATTGAACAAAATACATATATACATTGCATTGTTTAAAGTGTTTCAGGATCTATATTTTATAATCATATTTTGATTATTTTTTTTCACAAACATGTTCAACAGAAGTTGTCTTAATGTTTTCTAAAGTGTTTCCTAATCAAATAAGTGTGGTACGCACTGTACACTTTAGCTCTTTTTTGGATATTTTGAGTGTTCTAGGTAAACTTATTAAATCATAAAATTTCTAAAACAAACAACGTTGACATCAACAAAAAGCTAGCATATTGGATAAAGTCTCCCTATTTAACATGGTACTAAGACTTACCTAGACTAGCCTTAATATTTTTGTATGTTGACTACTATTACTTGTCTTACCATATGTGTGTGTGCGAGTGCACACACGCGCCTGTATGTGTACGTGTATATATACATATACACGTGTATGACAAAGTCTCTCCAGAAAGTATCCAGCCATGTACTATGAAAAATAGGAAGATTTAGTGAAGAAAATACAATATACGAGAAACACTAGACAAAGGACAATGATGTCTTAGTCCCCTTCAAAGTAGGGACCTTCCCAATCAAAAAACACAGTTAATGTGGTCTTGATCTGGCTGCAACTTTGTCATGCCTTCTTCAGGTGTGAAGAATCGGGCATCATCCATTGAGCAGAATGGGCCTTTGTTTCTGGATTATAGCCAAAGACTCACAATTAATATCCAGCTATGACCTTTTTGAGGAAATCTAGTTCATTGGTAGTGGTGTAAATCAAGTCATTAGCAATGGCAGCACGGTGTTCTTTGTGCTGTGGTAGCATAAGCTGCAGAACAAATTTTGTCATGACACATTTTATGCTAATATCCTCATCAAAATCTCGGACACAGTAGTTTTTGGAATCCCCAGATCAGCTTCCAATTCTCACACTGTCAGTCGCCACTGATCTTTATTGATTGCAGCTCGTACATGTTCAACATTTTCAGGTGTTCTGCTTGTTGCAGGTCTTCCATAGCAAGGGTCACATTCAACAGATTCTTGACTATCTTTGAAGCATTTGTGCCACACTTGTATTTGTGCTGCACTCATTGCAACATCCCCGAAAACCTTCGGAATCATCTGAATTGTTTCCATGGAGGAATGTTCAAGCTTAACACAAAATTTGTTGCAGATTCATTGCTCTACTCACTCAGTCATTTTGAATGTGATGGCCACACAGTACATGTGCTCACTCAGAGGCGTCTACTGCTCCCACTGACTGACGAGTACAGTGAAGTCATCATTGTTCATGCATGAAAACTCCAGTCCACTATCCCTGGCTTCCAGGTTACATTGATGTCATACAAACTGTTCTCATGTATTAATAATGGCTGGACTTTTCCCAGACAGGCCTCATATGTCTGTATATGTGTGTATAAATATATATATTCTGTATTTCAGCCATTAAACATATTTGTGATTTGCACTAACTTTCGATCACTTTGAAAAGTTGATGTTTTATAGGCTGCTCTTCTTTTTCTTACTTTTCTTTCTAAAATGTTATGTACTGTTTAAAGCTAGCTGTCCTGTAAAATAAAAGCATATATACAATCTAGCATTGTATCTAATAAATAATGTCATCAATATTGTAATATATCTTAAAACAAATAATTAACAAAAGAAAATTATGGTAAGTTTATTTTCTTTAAAATATAGGGTGAGGCAAAGGAATGTTTACAGTTTATTCCTCTATTATTATTTATTAATTGTTATATTATGCTTCATATGAACAACTGTAAACTTACTTTTCCCCCACCTTGTGATAGTGATATAAAAATAAAAATATATTTTCTAGATTTCTATAATTTACAGAAAGCTGAAGAAAATTGGAAGAAAACCTAAACACATTATTAGTGTAATGTTCTTATGACTGCTTGAGTACACACATACACAAAATTACATCTTGGGTGACAAACTTCATTTTCATTGGATGATTCTTATGGAATGTACATACTAAAATTTTGCTGGCACTGTATTTTGGCCCAGGGGGAAAAAAATAATACATTTTTAAAACCTTTCTTTGAAAAAGACATGAGAACCATAAATGATTTAATATTAACACTTTAGATTAAAATTATAGTATTAATTTAGATTTTTCCCACAATATTTCCTCCTAAAATAAAAAAAAAACTGTCCATAAACTACTATAGTTGCAATCATAAATGGCTTTTAACAATAGATATAAAAATAGGCCATAGAAAAAAGGACAGAAAATGTCTTCAAAATTGTTCAACTCTCTTCACATAGCAAATTGACTCTAAGTTATAAAAGCAGCACTTTACTTCACATGCATGTTAAATATTATAGATATCTGTTTGGACATCTGGGACTTCAGAAAGTAAAAACAACAAAGATAAAAGTATGTGTAAATGAGCATATATTATTAAAAATAATCATAATAACAACAACTTATAAAACATCTCTTCTTCGTTTAGACCAACTTTCAAATTTCAAACTATTTAATATTAGAATTCTTAGCTACTTATTATAATATCTTGGCAACTAGAGAAAATTGTTTCTCAGAGGGGAGCTCTAAAAATCACCATGGCCTTCTAAGCACTTGAAAGATGGTAATTTTCTTCCCAGTGGGTATAATAATGAAATAATATTTAAAAGAATTTATTCTAAAGATAATAATATATTTATTTAATATCTTTTATAGTTTAGTTGGACATTAGAAGTTAAATTTAAAGATTAGGTTTTATTTTTCATGTTTCTTAGTTGATTTTTCAATTAGTTGATTTACATATAATCTCCTATGAACTTTTTTAAAATTATTTTTTTGTATTACCGTTGTCCCACTTTTTCCCCTATTGTTCTCTCTCCACCCTGCCCGCCTCCCCTTCTCTCACAGCCAATCCCCACCCTGTTGTCCATGTCCATGAACTTCTTTTTCCTACATGTTTATGTTACTTACATACTCCTGAGGGTTACCAGGGATCTTATTACTTCTTCTGGAAAAATCACATCATATTGATTTACAAAAAAAATAAATAAATGATTCCCTGTAAAACTACGAGAACATAGTGAGCATGAATCTGGGCTCTGAAACTAAGATTTGTGGTGTAGAATCCTGCAGTTACCAATAGGGTTTATATAACTGGGGAAGTGACTTAACTTCTTTCTGCTTTAGTTTCCTCATCTGCAAAGTGCAGCTACTTATCTGAAAGGGTTATTATATGGGATATTTGAACACTGAAATATATACTAATTTTTCATTTTGTTTAAAATCAAAGCTGTTTCTGGGAAAAGAATGGGAAGAGTCTAGTCAAGAACCTAGTAGAAATGACCCATGGACGTGGACTACGGGGTGGGGATTGACTGTGGGAGAAGAGGTGGTGGGGTCGGGGGAGCATTGGGTGAAAAAGTAAAACAACTGTAATAGAAAAACAGTAAATAATGTAAAAAAATTTTTGATATAACTTTAATCACTAAATATTTATAATTATTATTTTTGTAAACAAAAATCATCCATTTAACTTATTTTTTGTGATGCAAAGAAGTTTTATATGACAACCACTTTGTTTTCCATTTAAGTATATTATATTACAGTCTCACATGAGTTTTGTAAATTTCTTATACAGTTGTTCATATATACCTTAAGTCAAATATTAACAGGAAAACATGACTTGGAAAGCAAGCACTTGGGGAACCTTATTTAAACCTGGGCTGGTTTTAAAGCTTATTTATTACTTGTGTGACAGGGACGTACACTGGCAGTGGGGCTTCAGTGAGGTTTTCTGTGACAGTAGACACCTTTCACATTAAATTAGAAATATTTAACACTAAGAATGAATAGCTTGTAGCTAAGTCACAGCTGGGAGGCAGTATTAAATAGTAATATCTTTTTTCCTACGAATGGGCAGGAGAGACAGTCTATCTTCAACATTTCCCCTAACATTTATTATTATTTTATTAAACTGCATACAGAATATATGTCTTCAGTCTTGTACTTAGGCATCTGTGCTCACTTAAATGACCCCAGAGGTATTTCTATGTATGATTCATTTTGATGATATTACTCAGAAGTCTACAGTTTTTCAAAAAAAGTCTCAAATTTATTAACAGCCAATTATTGTACAGTACATATAATCAGCTACATCTTCATATTGATTTTAATTAATTTTCCAGTTCAGTTATTTTGTATATTTGAACATGAAAAATGTTTAACAAGAATGTCCCCATTTTTTATGGCTTTGTTTAACTGCAGTAATAAATTCTAATAACATTTTAAGAGAAGATTGCTGGAAATGGCAGGAACAATAATAAGGACAAATAGACTTTTCCTCTATATGTTTGGTTGATTAGCCTTTGATGACATAGATAGATAGAATTATTTATACTTTTATACATCTTTATATAATGCTAAACTATAACATAAATTAGGAAAAGCGTGCAAGCCATACAGTTTTGTTTTTTTTTATCCCTCACTTGGACACATGCTTATTGACTTAAGAGAGAGAGGAATGAGGGAGAGAGAGGGAGGAAAAACATCAATGTGAGAGAGAAACATGAGTCAGTTGCCTCTGGAGGGACTGAACCCACAACCTGAGCACATTCTCTGACTGGGAATTGAATCTGCGACCTTTCAGTTTACGGGATGATGCTCTAACCAACTGAACACCATACAGGGCACCTGAAAAGCTCCTTTTTAAGTGCTAAAAGTGTGTAGGTTTTAATATTTTAAAGCCTACTGAAAATCTCTGAGAGAGATTTAATAAAGTCTTTTTGTTCCAGGATAACTGATTATCATTACAACAAACTTTTTTGGAGATGCAACTTGATTTTATTCAACCTCCCGGACCTTTTTATTTGACATGTATCTCCTTATGTCACACTAAAGAAGATTGGCTATATCCAGAAAATGTTTTATTTCAGTGTTGATTTATTTCCAGAGATGAGTCCCCAGAATGACTGTAATAACAAAATTAAAAAAAAAAAAAACTGGAAAAAGCATTTACTGCAATTGTGTTTAACAACATATAACTCTACCAGAAGTGGACTCAGTTGCGGTGAATTTTTGCAATTTTTTTGACAGCTACATCAGGAAGATCAGTATCTCCCATATTCCTTTTCGAACTTCTTGAGGAACCAGTTCAAGTTGAAGATCAGGAGAGCAGACTGTAAGGCTGAGATTAACATTCAAATACAAATACAGCAGGACTTTATCCAGTCCCACTTATTGTCCTGCCACATCTCCTCTCCTCTTTCCTCTCTCCTCCCTTACTCACTGTGTATGTCAAACAGAGAGGGTGTACTCCAATTTCTCTAAAATCTCACATGATTCCACAACTTATACTGAAAATCAGGTGTACTCCATTTACCAGGAAATGCTCTTAGTCCCAGTTTGGTGGATCTCATGTTCACCTTGTTTTTATACTAAAATATGGTTACCTTATTTGCAAAATATTGATGTCTCAGATTATAGCGATATTTACCTAATTATTTGAAGAATAACAAAATTTATGTTAAAAAATGAAAATTCCAAGCTCTACATCCCATGTGTCTAGATAACTTAACACTAAGTATTTCTGTTGGATTGAAATATTCTCCAAACCTTTAAAAATGTCAATAAACTTTACACTTAGAGACATTATCTTTAATTGCTCCTCCTAAAGTCTC
Source organism: Furipterus horrens (assembly GCF_987537825.1). Classification (NCBI taxonomy): domain Eukaryota; kingdom Metazoa; phylum Chordata; class Mammalia; order Chiroptera; family Furipteridae; genus Furipterus; species Furipterus horrens. Next base: position 17,484,828 of record NW_028327175.1, read on the forward strand.
TTTGCCCAAAATCAACTCTGTAGCATCTTGTCTTTCATAAAGTTTGCATGTCATTTTCCCAACACAAACTGTCATTGTTATCTACAACAAAAAAGGCAAAAGTGGTACTGCTGTCAGAACAGCAGGCACTATTCATTACAGGAAGGTTTCCTGCCCAGGTGCAAAAGGTAAATGAGGTTTGAACACTTAAGGTGTGTAGTGAATCTACTGTTCAAAAAACAATTAAGCCAGCAAAGAGAGATGGCTAAAAATTAGCGCAAATAGAAGTAAACATGGAGCTAACCTGGTATGAGTTAAATAAGTAAGGAATAAGATCCTTTCACCGAGAATGCAACAGCCATAAGAAAAGTAAAGATTATTCTAAAGATTGGCTTTATGTCAGAAAAATAATCAAGAAATATTATTATTCTATTGTCAAAGACAATCTTCTTACATAAAATGTGTGTGTTAAAATGAAACACTTTATTACCAGCCAGTAAGGAAAAATGTCATGGAAAGAATAATTTTCATGAACAGTGATGCTTGCAACATCCCCTGAACACAACCTTCAATGGAAAGGCTAAATTCTGTAACATCCAAACAATTTCAAGTTAAAGGCTTCTGTGGGTTAAGATAGTTTGTGTATATGATAATTTATGAGATAATTATATTCAGGTGAAAAAAAAGTAGTCTAGAATATCCATGTATTTCATGGTTGAAGTAGCCATGAGCTTCATTAGGTCGTCGGCAGCCGTCCGTCTCGAGAGATGATGGTGTAGCTTCTTAAGAGTCTATCTGCACCGCCGAGAATGACTGTGCAGTCCGACTCGGGAGTGACACGGTATCTGTCTCCTCCCATGTTGAATCGACATCTTGTGATGACGCTGAAGCTACAGAGCCTGGGCAGGGTAATATGGAGGGTCTGCTGTTGCCCATGCAGCAGACCCCCCCTCTCTTCGCAGCTGAAGGGTCCAAGGGAAAGACGGAGTCAATACAGCTTGGCTTCAGGTGCGCCGCAGGAGTTGCCGGTGTTGACTACAACGTCAAACCGCCTTAGGGACTCCGGCTCCGGATTTTCTGTCGGGGTTTACTCCCTTAGCCTTTCCCCTGAAGAGGTATGCCGCAAGGCAGCGGAGGTTTTTTGGAGTAAGAGTTTTCCTTCTCTGATGTGCCCTGACTGGAAGATCGAACCAGCGACACTTAGCTCGCAGGCCGACGCTCAATCCACTGAGCCAAACCAGCCAGGGTAGCTTCATTAGGTAGGAGGGAGATAAATAACACAATAAGTTAATATTTGTTTAAAATAACTTAGAAGATTAATATCTATATTTATTGTATGAAAACAATGTAAGGAAATTCATCATGCCTAATTCACAGAAGACAATGATTTTGGTGCATATTTACTTTTATAGAGAAATATCTCTCACCATCTTTTGTTGTCATTACTATCAATTAGCTAAACCTTTTAAAGCAAACTAGAAGAGGATTCTTGGGTCACCTTTGTTTTGTTGGTTTTTCAGAGGAGAATATACATAAGAAGAACAAGCATTTCTTCGAATGACTTTGTGTCCTGTATGTCAAATATATATTTTATAGCCATGGCATCCTCTACAATTTGAGAAGGTATATGAGCATAGTTTTGTTCTTATTTCATTAGATATCTGATGTTAATAACTCAGAGACCTAACTTATTGTAAAAAACAACAACAAAATAACAAAACACTGTTTTATGTTAGAAAAAGTAAATGTGTGTGCCTAAAAATGAATATTCACCTTATTAGGTGAGCAATTTTCACTAAACAGTGATTTTTGAACTCACCTAAGAAAAGAATGAAAGAGTAATTTGAATTGGTTTAGTTCAACTAAAAATTTTCTATCGTAATTTTAAAAAATTGGATGTCAGATTTTGTAGACTAAATGGGAAGAGCAGATTGTGATAATGAGGTAGTGAAATATTTTAAAAGACAGCTTTTTGAATAATTGCATGCATTTTGTATACGTTTATTTTTATATAAAATTAGGCATCCTGAACAAATTACATTGTATATTAATATTGTTTGATTAATTTGTAAAACTTAAACAATGTATAATATGTTTAAAACATAAACATTATTTTTTAGCAAATAAGCCAAAATGAAATGATTACTTAAAACTAAATGGCAGCAGAGAAAATAAATTGAATTGTATCTATTTAATATGCATACATTTAGTGTTTAGTTTTATTAATTAAATTAATCCTATATTATAATTATTCAATATTAATTGTAAATACAAACATCACACTGCTACCAGTATTTTTTTTATTTAGTGGTTAAAATAATTGTTTATGTTCAATTATTCTTTTTAAAGTTTTATTAATGTATAATTGATATAAAAAGCTACATACATTTAAGGTATACAACTTGATGAGTTTGGACATATGTATACAGCTATAATATCATGCTCAATTTATTTTAATATATGTTTATACAAACTATATACATACAAACTATATATGAGTTTAACAAGGAAAAAATGAACATTTCAAATTTCTAATTATACTGAGCAAATGAGCTTTCTTCTCTGAGCATCGGCTTTCTCAACAAACAATATAATTGAATCAGATCTTTTCAGCTTTTATATAATTCTATAATTTTAAGTTTAAAAATACTAAGTGACCATATTTAGAATAAGAAGCTGGACATAGCTGAATAAAAGATAACTGATAATTGATTAAAGAAGAGACATTTATTTCTCCCCCACACCCATGATGACTTTGACACTGAAGTATTTTGCTGTAAGTGGCCCTGGGACATAAATAAAAACTCATAGCAAATTACATGTTGCTCTCTTTTTAGATTCACTATACAAATTAAATATGTCTAGTTACAGGGGAAAAAAAGAATAATGCATTTAATGCATGCTTGACTTTGTAACTAAGTGCCTACTACTCTTATATGCATAAGGTTTTAAATACCAAGTGAAAATACTGCATATCTAATAAACAGATATACTTTATAACCAAGATAAATATAACACACACACAATTAACCAAAAGCTGACTCTCTAAATTTCAATAATGAATTAAAATAACAGCTTTCTTTATATACTAATGAAAATAAGATTCATAGACTTTTTATATTCATTTGGGTGTTTAAAACCACATAATTGGATTATTTGGACTTTGTATTTACCTCTGATCTAGAAAATACTTTTGCTCCAAAGTGCACCACTGAATTAATATTGCAAACCTCAGTCATCCCCAAGTTTCTGGTTATCAAAAAAATTAATTTAAGCAAGCTGTCTTCAAAAATGTTTCTCTGTTGAAGTCAATTAAGAGCTTTCCAGAATAAAGAGATGGTTAAAGGCAAGTGGCCTTGGCCTGTCAGTGATATTCCAGAAAATGAATAAATAGCAACAGAGGAAGTGACAGCAAGACTTGGCAACAGTAATTGGATCAAAGTCGGTGACTTAAGATCTCAAAAACTAGCTCTCATTTCATTTTATCACACTTGGTATATAGATGACAGAATTAAATATCCATGTCTAAAGACATGTGTGTATTAAATAAGTTACACTTTTTAATTACACACTTTATTTTATCACGCCTATATCTTAAAGTGCTAATATTATGTGTAGCTTAATAAATAAAATTATTTAACAAAATGGTTATTTAGTTTCATAATTTTATTATAATTTCATATAATCAATCACCGAATTTATCATCTTGGATTTCAATACATTTACCAATTACTTTCTATGTTGAAAAGATAATGTGTTTGACATAGTTTTGGATTTACTGAAATGTATTTCATAATAGAATTAAGCTTCTTTTCACCTACTTATGTTCAGTCATATTTAATCAAATATTGTAAATAAGCTACTACAGAGCACTTAATTTAACTTGTGAGATAATCAAAATAATATCAAAGTGTTACTTTCTGCCAAAAAAATTAAGTGTCTAAACATGAGATTACCAACAGCGTTCTTTATAGATGGGGAAAGTGCAGCCTAGAGATATAAAACGATACATAGATGTAGAAGTCCACATTGCGAGACAGATGAAACAAAGATCCAGATTTCTACATTTTTACATTAGTATGCTGCCTTTCGGTACTCACTGTGCAAGTGCAGTACATTAGGCAAATCACAGCCATTTGTTACCTATGTGTGTAACATTTTGCACTGGGACTACTTATCAATGTTATTTAAAATAGATATTTTCCTCCACATCACTTTTTTATAGTTATAACTGATTAAAAAGTGGCCACTTCTGTTACTAGTTATTTAATGTTTACAATTTATAAGTGGCATGGGCCTAACTGCTACTTTTGTCAAACATGTTTTACATATCTTGCTTATGGCTGGGAGACTATTATAGTTATTGAATTAATTAATTAGCAATGATATCAGGAAAAGCCCTGTGAAGCTCTGCACAACTTTGCCATTGTATTTATCACTCTACATCCTCCTGCCTACCACCCATCAATAATATACTTTTCTTTGGAATGAGCAAGTATTTTCTTTCACTGGCATTAAAGAATAATACCTAATTATGAATGAAATTAAAGATGTCAACAAGGACTTAAGTTTATCACTCCATATGCTATGTTTTCTGCATTGAAGATATTTTATTCATGGATTCATTTTTTTAACTGGGATATTTTGTTCCTGTATTTCTCATCAATATCTCTTTAATAAAGCATTACTCTTAATTTTTTTATTTGAAAATTTAAGCTTCATCTAAGTTGCCTTTTACTTTTTATAAATTAAAAAGATCTTCAGTATGACACATATATCAAAGACATATTTATAAAACATACTTTATATTGTCAATTACAATGTTTATTCTTAAAATGTCGAACGGACTATTTTTCAACCACTGTGTATATGTTAATCATTTAACACTAAATATTTGACATTCCTGAATACCTTTAATATCTTTAAATATTATTAATTTTCAGCATATATAAACTTTAGAGGCCTTACTTATCTATTATCTTGAATAGATGTGTGTTCAGAGTCAATAACTGAGAACTTGGTTAAAAAAAAACCACAATTATATCACAAAATGGTCAAGGGCATATACTAATCTTGAAATTATAGAAACATAACTTTACAAATAACACAAAATTACTTGTAAAAATAGATTTAAACATGATTTTCTGACCTCAAATAGTGTATATTTTAAAATATTTTATTAATACTTTGAAAGCGTGCCATATGCATATATATAAAGATACATAAATATACAAAGATATAATAAAACTTTATTTTTTATTTTAATTTGCCCACAGGTGGTCGTAAAACAAACTAACAAAATACACTTAATTATATTCTAGTGAACATCAAGCTATGCATCGGATAATAATAATTCAAACTGAATCACATTCAGCAACAAGAATACTAATAAAATAAAATGTTTTAATCACTGACAAACTTATTTGTCAGTAAAATAACTTTGGAATATCTAACTTGGACAGTCTATGTTATTGATTCTAATCTCACATTCTAGAGAAAAATAGATTGTGTAAATTGCATTTAGCTTATTATTGAAATTAATACAAGTTTTGAGAAGCTGCAGATAAAAGTGAAAATGCACATGTTTATAGTCTTGCATTGAATACAATGTGGTGAAATACAAGGTCTCTCCAGAAAGTATCCAGAGATGTAATATGAAAAATAGAGACATTTATTTAAGAAGATACAAGGTACAAGAAACATGGTACATAGGACAATGACATCCCAGATCAGCTTCTAGTTCCCCCACTGTCAGTTGCTGATCTTTGCTGATTGTAATCTGTGCAAGTACAACATTCTCAGGTGTTCTTGCTGCAGACCTTCCAGACATGGATCACTTTCAAAAGATTCTCAACCATCTTGGAAGCATTTGTGCCACCACATTTTTATTTGTGCTGCATTCATTGCATCATCCTCGAAATCCTTCTGAATCATCCAAATAGTTTCCATAGAAGAATGTTCAAGCTTAACACAAAATTGGATACAGATTCATTGCCCTACTTGCTCAGTCATTTTGAATGCAATGGCCACACAGTACACATACTCACTCAACGGTGTCTACTGACCCCACTGACTAGTACAGTGAAGTTGTCATTGTTCACACATGCACATTCCAGTACATTCTCTTTGGCTGCCTGGTTACGCTGATGTCACACAAACCATTCTCTTTATATTAAGAATGGCTGGACTTTTCCAGACAGACCTCATACAATGCAACTAACTGATATATCTAAATAATTTCAAGTAGATACAGTCAAGATGTTTCACTACATATATATGGTTTTTGGTAGGAAAGACACTATTATGCATTCAATCAAAATACTGGTCACTTATTTATTAATAAATAACCCTTTTATTTATGAATAGTATTAGATTTAGAACTTAAAAAACTTCAGAAGGTACCATTGATTATAGTTGCTGATATTACTATAATAAGTGTCCAGGGATTATAGTTTGCTTTGATAGGATTACTTTTTTTCTTAATATGTTTGGAAAGATAGTAAGCAGAACAATGTTCTCCAAAGATGTCCTTGCCCTAATCCCACAACCCAGTGAATGTGTTGTTTATCATGACAAGAAGTACTTTGCAGATATAATTAAGTCAAGGATCTTGAGGTGGGAAAATTATCTTGGGTTATAAGAGTAAGGCAGGAAGTCAGAGTCTGAAGCAGCTGTTGGAGTGACAAGCTTTGAAGACAGAGAAAGGTGCTATAAGCTGAGGAAAAAAGCAGAAAAAATAATTCTCTCCTAGAGCTTCCATTAATGTTGATGTGATTTAGATACCTGAACCCTGGAACTGTAAGATAACAAATTTGCATTGCTTCAGGGCCCTAAATTTGTGGTAATTTGGTATGGCAGCAATAGGAAAGTAATACAACATCCTTACTGATACTGTCTTAGGTTAATACTTATGGAATTTCTCTTATTAAATGTGTCACAAATTGTGCTGCTCCTTGTTTTCTCTCAGGAGGGAACTGTTCATATCCCATCCCACATTAGTATTTTTTTTGACGTTTCATATGTTTTTGCCATGAAATACTTTCCACTATGTCTTTGTGACTATTTCTTGGAACATCAGAAAGACTTAATTTCTTTTTTTTTTTCTATCTGGAAGCCTTTTCATTTTTTTCCCTCATTACATTTTACTCGTTCTTTCAGATTTCTGTCAGTAGTCTAAGTAAACTCTCTTCATTGGCTTCGGAACCTTTGTTGAAGGTTCATTGACTCTTTAGTTGCTAGTAGAGCATCTGACTCACAATAGACACACAACACATCACCTTTAAAATGTTAACTGAAATTATATTTAATCTAAAAGTTACAATAAAATATGTAGAATAGGGAAGAATTAAGTTCTCTCTTTATACTATAAATACATTTCCAAATATGTTGTGCTATAATTACTGTTCAAATATGCTGGCAGTTAATCAAAATAATAATGTGGGTATATTTATTCAAATACTACTTGACAAGTGCTGAAAACACTTCATACATTTGCCTACCAACTATGGGTAGGATCAAAATTACTTTCCTAAAATGAAATAGTATTTGCCATTTCTTTCTCTTTTTTGAATAGTGGAATTGACCAGAGGCGACATAACATCAAGAACCCAAATGATTAAATATGGAAGCAAATAAATAAATAAATAAATGAGTAGCTTTAAGTTATTTCACTTTTGATTTCTAATACAATAGATATTGACCTATATAACCCACTAACTAAAAGCTTTCTGTGGTTTTCAATAATTTTTAAGACCTCGAAGGAGTCCTGAGACTAAAGAGTTTGAAAACTGCCAACACTTGTCTGGAATATACTCCTAGATGCAAGTAAAAATCATATATAGAGTTTTTGAAAAAACATTATTATATATGATTTATTCACAATATGTCTGTTAATCAATGAAAATATATGTGATCAATTATATTTTCCCTCTTAATATAAGCTAGTGTACCTATTTGTAGTCCTATTCTCATAAGCAGATAAGTTTATGGTGCATTTTCTATTTATTAAAAACCACAAAAATATTTGCAGAAACTTCTGAATATGTAAAATGCAGGGTAGGTAGAAGGATTTGTAGGAAGAACTAATGTTGAAGAGAATGCATAGTTTAAACCATGATGCTGAACAAGAATAACAATAAAAGTGACAAGAAACATAGGTGAAATAGAGAATCATTTTTGCATTCAGCTCCTGAGGATAACTGAAATCACTGAAGAGGCTGAGTAATGACTTATCACAATTTTTCTGGGTAACAGTTGATAGATTGGATACATTTGAGGATTCCCCCCTTGGTAATCTCTCCAAAGTTTCAAAAATGAAAAAAATCCCGAAGTTGCATCATCCATATTGTTGCTTGAGGATCCATGCCACTTGACAAGAAAATGTGAAAGTCAGCATTAAATAATAGTTGAGTCTTGTATGAAGAGCTAAAATACTAACAGGTAACAAATATATAGCCAAAACAAGCATATACTTTGAATAATTAAATTATATGCCTGTTATGAATTATCCTGATATCATTGCTACACATTAATTACTTTTGTAACATGCACTGAACTTCATATTCCTCTCCATAAAAAAAGTTAATAGACTTCTAAATAATATTTTACTAAAAATTACTCTCTATATATTAAACAATATAAAACCCCTAATTCTTGGCAAACTTTAATTTCAGATGTTAATAAAAATAAAATAAATTTAAAACTTTTATATATCTTAGCTTTTTGCTAGATCAATCCTGAAACCATAAGACGTATCTTAAAACTCATGTCTTATTTTATATGTTTCTTCTCAATGCTCCTCCAATACGCCTTTAAGGACTGCAGCGAGGGTGTCTTCATTCACACCAGATCCGATGGCAAGCTCTACAACCTGGCCCGTCTACGAGCCAAGACCAAAGTCAAAGAGGTGCTCATCCGTGAGATGCTCTTCGCCGACAACGCAGCCTTGACATCACACTCCGAAGAGGGACTCCAGCAGCTAGTCACTTGCCTTTCCCACGCATGCAAGGAGTTCGGACTAGCCATCAGCCTGACGAAGACGAACATTATGGCTCAAGGCACGGGGACTCCCCCATGCATCACCATCGATGGATACACCCTGGAGGTTGTCAACGACTTCACTTAACTTACCTCGGGTCCACCATCTCGAGCTCTCTTTCAGTTGACTTGGAGGTCAACCGGAGAATCGCCAGGGCAGCCACAGTTATGGCCAAACTGAACCGGCGAGTGTGGAACAATTCCAGCCTCACTGAGAAAACCAGACTGCGCATCTACCAAGCCTGCGTACCCAGCACTCTCCTCTATGGCAGCGAGACGTGGACCACCTACGCAAGGCACGAAAGGAAACTCAACAGCTTCCACATGAGGTGCCTGCGACGCGTCCTGCCTGTCGCCTGGCAGGATAAGGTTCCCAACACCGAGGTGCTGAAGCAAGCCAACATGAGCAGTTTGCATGCAGTTCTTAGCGAGAGATGCCTCAGGTGGCTCGGCCATGTCAAAAGAATGGATGCAGGCCGTATTCCCGAAGACCTCCTCTACGGCGAGCTAGCAGAAGGCAAGAGGATGACAGGGCGCCCAAAACTGCGGTTCAAAGACATCTGCAAAAAGGACATGACACAATGCTCCATCAATCTCAACACATGGGAAGTTCAAGCAGACGACCGCCTAGCCTGGAGGCTCGCGGTCAGGCAAGGTACGTCCCGCGCAGAGGCTGAGCGCAACGAGGAGGCGGTCCAGAAAAGATCGAGGCAGAAGCAGCGTCAACAGCAGCAACAACAGCCATCTGCCTTCACCTGTAACAAGTGCGGCAGGGATTGTCACTCCCGAGTCGGACTGCACAGCCATTCTCGGCGGTGCAGATAGACTCTCAAGAAGCTACGCCATCGTCTCTCGAGACGGACGGCTGCCGATGATGATTTTATATGTCTAGTTTACTATCTACTATCAAGGTTAGTATTGATAATACAAATTTATATTTAGATAATATAAAGCATGGGAATCATGAAAAAATGAACATAAAGATTTATTTAAATCACCAAACCCACCTCCTTATTAGAGGTGCATCTCAATGAGTTTATCTTTTTTTTAAATATATGAGATATTGTTAGAAATATAGGATTACAAATCTAGTACAGAGAGTTCTGCTTAACACATCAGAGCTTCCCTTTATTTTAACAGTTTATGTAAACATAAAACATTTATCAAAATTAAAAAATCCTCATTCCAATTTCATTCCAATACTAATAACTATAGTAATTTATTTAGATTCATCACATTTTACACTAATGTAGCCCTGGCTGGTTTAGCTCAGTGGATTGAGCATCGGCCTGCGAGCTAAGTGTCGCTGGTTCGATCTTCCAGTCAGGGCACATCAGAGAAGGAAAACTCTGACTCCAAAAAACCTCCGCTGCCTTGCGGCATACCTCTTCAGGGGAAAGGCTAAGGGAGTAAACCCCGACAGAAAATCCGGAGCCGGAGTCCCTAAGGCGGTTTGACGTTGTAGTCAACACCGGCAACTCCTGCGGCGCACCTGAACCCAAGCTGTATCGACTCCGTCTTTCCCTTGGACCCTTCAGCTGCGAAGAGAGGGGGGGTCTGCTGCATGGGCAACAGCAGACCCTCCATATTACCCTGCCCAGGCTCTGTAGCTTCAGCGTCATCACAAGATGTCGATTCAACACGGGAGGAGACAGATACCATGTCACTCCCGAGTCGGACTGCACAGCCATTCTCGGCGGTGCAGATAGACTCTTAAGAAGCTACACCATCGTCTCTCGAGACGGACGGCTGCCGACGACGACGACTCCACTTAGAATAATATCCTCTGGGAAAACCGAGAACAGCTACTATGAAATGGATAAGAACAACTCCTGTGCTCTCTGCATTAAGTTGCCTTTCTCAATTAATTCCGTTAGTACCGGCACTGTTTTTCAGGCATTGTGTGGGTTGATTGTGCATCTTGCTCAGTAGAGAATCCAATCGTTTTCTACCACTGCACTGCTAACACTCTAACTTAAATACCAATAGTTTTTTCTATTGATTTTTCCTATATTTAGCAGAAGAATCTTTATAAAAGTGATCATTTCACATGAAATTCAGCTCAAAACCTTCCATTACCTTTCCAATGCAAAGTAAATACCAAAGTCCTTTGAAAAGCCTGCAGTGTTTCATAGGATCTGATTCCCTTGGCCTTTTTAAACTTACACTTCACTACATCCTCATTTCTCTCTCCCCTCGTGTCTCACACGCAGGTCTCCAGGGTGTTCCTCAGAGCAGCAGGCAAACTCCTGGGTCGGTGCATTTACAGTTATTCCTTTTGCCTACAAATCTTTTTTCCCACATAACTACAATCAGGCAACAATTCTGCTTTTTTTTTTTTTAATGTAACTTTTACTTAGTTATTTTTGGAATATGTAATATTGAATCCTCATTCTCTATAAGCCTTACATGTCAAATTTTTAATTATCTTGTTTTTATAGGATTAGTTTACAAACGGAAACAACATAATATACAAAAGCTGCACAATTTTTGAAGACTCTCATTAGATAACTCAGGGGATAATTTTCAAACTCTCATCATCAAAACTTTTTAAAGTATTTTATGTCCAATAGTTGTAGTCAATCTCCATGCCACATATTTATCTTGATTATTACCTGTATCCTCTAGTAGAATACAAGTTTCCTAAAGAAAACACTTTTTGTTTGGTTTCTTATTATATGTGTAACTCCTAAAACAGTGAGTCAGAAATAGTTTTAACTGGATTAACTAAAAATGCATGTATGGTTATGATACAACTGGGCTGATCAGATCACTGTGCTGGTGTAGCGAGGGACCGTAGAGGAGGTTGCCTCTGGCAACGGTAAATGGTCTAGGACAGGACTGACTGAGAAGCACATGGAATTATGGGCCAAAAGATTTAAAATAAAGGAAGACAGAGACTGGCTCTCAGGCTCTCTTCTTTGAGGACGTCACGCTGCAGCTTCTTGTGTTTTCCCAAAAGACAGCATTTTGGATGGGAGAAGAAAGTCCAGCTGCAGCCTGGGATTGGGCTGATCTGGCCAGGGGATGGCAGGGTTCTTCTTCTTTGTGTGTTCCATAGAGACCAGGCTATGAGGCAGAAGCCTGCTTGTTCTTCCAAAATTGTGTAGCTTTTGTATATTCTGTTGTTTCAGTTTGTAAACTAATCCTGTAAAAAGTAAAAATAAGATAATTAAAAAATTAACAAGCAGAATGATAGGGGAACTCAGAAGTTAAAGAGTTCAGACTTAATTGATAGGGTTTACGTGATTAAAGCTATAACTAAAGAGTTAAAGACTTTAGCCTTAATCGATAGGCTTAAGTGACTATTGCATGTGAAAAGCTATTATTTCTAAATTGTGTAGCTTTTGAATAAAGAACCCTTTTCTTTATTAGCAAAACTTTGCTTCCTCAATTTTGCCTGGAGGGTGGCAGTGGGCAGCAGGACTCCACTTGCTGTTTGGTAGCAGTTATGACTTGTGAATTTGAACTGTATTTTAAAATAAGAAATTATTTCTTTTATTTGGAATAACAAAATAAATTTTAAATACCATTAATTTTGTTTTGAACTTCATCTTACCACTTATTTATGGATGAAAAAAATAAAAATAAAAAGCTTGTGTTTCTCTATGCCTTAAATTCTAGACTACTTACATAAAACAAAAAAGTATTTGTGTGTGTATGCCTGCCAAAATAAGCTGCTGTTTTCTCTAATAAAAACAGTTGTTAAGTTTAAGTGACTTTCATTAGGTTACTCAGGGGATAATCTTCAAACTCTCATCAACAAATATTTCTTTTAAGTCTCAAAGGTTTTAAAATTATTGTTACAAGTTAAAAGCCTATTTGTTGTACTTTCAAAACTTTAATATATGTAATTTCTCTTATTAGAACCTTTAAAACATATTAATAAATATATTTATTTCTAACTACTTTGTAGTTCAAATAATGTTTAGATAATAAATAAACATATGCTTTTTTAAGATGACAAATATTAAGTGGAAACATTTCTACAGTGTTTCTACTCTAGCAGAGAGTTTGGCAAACTACTGCCCATAAACCAAACCCAGTCTGCCACCTATTTTTTGTTAGGTTATGAGTTTATTTTAATAATGGTTTACTGGAACTCAGCCAGTCCCTTCAGTTTATGTATCTGTTATGGATGCTTTTGTGTTATAATGATATAACTGAGTCATTGCAACAGAGACATATGGCCAACAAAGCCAAAACTATTTGCTATCTGACCCTTTACAGAGAAAGTTTACCAGCCACTGCCCTAGTAGATGATGAAGGTTAAATTGTATGGAATGAAAAGGAGTAAATTTCCAAGACCACCTTGAAATTTCTGTAACATAGAGGCCAATTTTTTCACAAGCCTTATTTGCAAGTATACTCTTGACACCCTCAAGGGAACTCAAAAATTAAAACTGAGAATTAAAATAAAGATTGGGATATAATTTCATCAACTAGATTCAAATGCTCTCCCAATTTGGTGAGAAACAAATGCAGTAAAACTGGATTATAACAGACACAAATCTCAGGTTCTATCAAGTTATATTGCCAATCTTTTGAGTCATGATTTGCTATTTGCCAAGAACATCAATATATGGTAAGTCCTCACATGATGTTGGGAGTATGTTCTTGAAAACTGCATTTTTAAGCTAAATGACATATAACAAAACCAAATTACCCATAGGCTAATTGATATATAAAAGACTTAAGTTTCTATAGCACATTTCTGGTCTCAAAAACCACCAAATTTCTTAATGAAGACCCAAAACACTTCTGATATTAAATATTGAAATAAATGTGAGCTATACATACACTTAAAAAAGATGAAGAAGAAACACAAACCGGTAGTTACAAAATAGTCATGGGGAAGTAAGTAAAGCATAGGGAAAATAGTCAATAATATGGTGAGAGATATGTGTGGGCCAGTAGGGGTGCTGAAAATATCAAGGAGCACACTATAAAAAGTATTTAATTGTCTAACTACTAAGCTGGGTGCACAAAACCAATATAGAATAGATTTCAAAATCCATTTGTTTTATCTCTTTACCAGTTCTGGGTTTGCCAAGATTTATTCTTACACTAAAGCTAAATTTAATTACACTATAAACATCACAAAGCACTATAAACACTAATTAATTAATTCGCTATTTTAAAAATCCTTATTCAATTCGAGATAAACAAAGGACATAAGTGATGTGATAAAGCAGGGACTGAGGATGCTTGTAATTTTTTGTTTGAAACACCAATTACAGAGCAACCTAACAAATACAAAACGATAAAGAATGGGGAGGGGAGTCGAAGATAATGGGGTAAATAGGGGGAAGGGTCTTGTCAAGGAACAAGTATAAAGAACCCATGGACATGGAAAACAGGGTGGGGATTGACTGAGGGAGCAGGCTGGATGGGGCAGGGGAGAGCAATGGGGGAAAAATCGGGACAACTGTAACTGAACAAAAATAAAATAGAAGAGGAAAAAAGAACAGGTGCCGTGCTATGAAATAAATTATAGTGCAATTTTTGACATGTTCTATTTGACTGTAAAGGAGTATGAAAATCAGAGAAGAGGTTGGTCAAGGCAACAACGCATGTATGACATTTGAAACACTGAGAAAATGTGATAGCACTCTAAAGTCTAAAGTGTAAGCTCACATCACCAACTCCTCAATGTCATGAAGACAGTGATGCGTCTGTTATATCCCAGATAGTCCAGTTAATTTACCAAGAATAGTCATTCAAGATTGATTTTAATTAATGTTATAATTTACCATATACTTTCTTAATTTAAAAGATATTCCCAGTTTTCTATGATAATATGCTTATCAAGTCCCTGAGCATATCTGAAAACATTGTGAATTATTTTATCTGCAATATCACAAAAAGTAGAAATGGAATATTTTTCCAAAACAACTAGTAAAATCATGAAGAAATTTATTATTTGAAGAGAAAAATTTATTATTTGTTGACTACCTTGTATATATAAATTAGGATAGAAAGAAGTAAAAGAGTGTTAAATTTTATGTGTATGGAAGTGAAGTAATGTTTACTGCCTGCTGTTAGAGCCAACTTTTTCTGTTATACTGTGTATTCTGTAAATTGTTATTATGTTCAGCAACATATGAAACACACATTTTTCAGAAAGGAAGTTTGTGCCCTGATACATGAAATCCTAAACAAGTATTTTGAATATTGAGAATGAAATATTTTCCTGAAAACAGAAGAGTTTTATAAATTGTCAAACATCCCCTTTTTTTTCTGAGAACATATTTTTAGATATGAATACAAATATAAATTAAAATTATACTAAATTATAAATAAAGTAACATGTAAGATTCACTTTTAAAATACTGACATAATATGACTACAATGGCATGCTTCTGCTTGAATGATCCTTCATAGTTGTATTATAAGCACAGTAAAATGGACATATTGGCAGAATATGAACTCCATTTGTGCTGGAAGTGGTACATATTAAAATTTTATTCTACTTCCTTTTCAATGTCATGCTCATATCATTTCAAACTAAAAAGTTATTTATGTATTTGTTAGAGGTTTTGCCTATCTAGGTATATAAATTGCTAATTTTGATAGATATGGAACTGAAAAGTTATTCAGTCGTGCAAATATTCAGAATTTTTATTAGGGTGTCAAGTATAATTACATATCTACATTCTTTGATCTGTTTCTGAGGAGAAGATGGTTTAAAAAAGAAGGGACTGTCACTAAATATTTCAGTTTATATTCATGGATCTCAATGAAATCAAATCATGTATTTAAGGCTGAAACTTCATCTAGCAGCATAATATGTTCCTGTCACCTTTTATTAACATGACAAGGTTTAAACCATAATTCATATGTTCAGGTTTGTTTTTCATTATTCATAGGTATTCTTTATTACTTACAATTTCTATCTCAGAAATTACATTCAAACTTTAGGATGATACATAAAGCTTTGACAATTACATCAAAGGTATATTTTGTTTGGTGCTGAATAATTTATATTTATAAGAAAAGGGCACATTTCTTTCAAATGCTAATTTTTGAGATACATTATGTATGTATATTTGTTAACTAGAAACACAGCAAAATGCCACTACTTTATCAATATTCTCTATTTGACATCAGAAAAACAAATATTCCTTCCCTCCCCTGTTGTCACGTCCATTAGTATTTTTTTTTTCCTCAATCCCTCCACCCTACCCTGCCCAGATCCCAAAGCCCCCCAGGGAGAAATGACAGTGGATGGAGACTTGACTTGGTGTGGTGCACACACAATATAGTGTACAGATGATGTATTACAGAATCGTGTACCCGAAGCCTGTATAATTTTGTTAACCAGTGTCACTGTAATAAATTCAACAACAGTGAAAATATAAAAAAGAAAAAAGAAAAACAAATATCAAAAATACAAACAAATTTATAATAATGACAATATTAAATTCTGAAATGTTTTATTTTAGATTATCCAAGAAATCCAAGACAGTTGATTTTTTGGTTTGAATTATTTGAGGAATGAACAGATACATTCCCATGAAAAAGTGCAACAAATATACTTGGTTAAATGAAGTAAATATGTAAGTTTTTGTTTTATTCAGAGAATACAAAATATAAAATAAAGGGACTATATGACAATGGAAAAATACAATAAAATAAATAAATACATATATAAATAAATAAGAAAATATAAATATAAAACAATATGAAGAAAGACTAATACCTTGATCACAAATATCTAGGAAAAACTAATTAAATATACAATAGAAAATTCTGTAAATTGAAGAATACTAAGCTGTGGCTAACCTGTTTAATATTAAAATGCATTTTAAAGCTTCAAATATTAAAAACATGCAATACTACAACATGACTAAATTTATGGACATTAGAACAAAATAGGAAGTCAAGAAACTGACCCAAATACATGTGAAAATTTACTCTATGACACCCTATCATCTCAAATCAATAATCAGCTATGTAGAAAATTCTAATGATTTCACAAAAATTCTATTAGAGACAAGAAGTGAGTTTAGCAATGATTGGGGAAAAGACAACTATATATTATTTACTTAAAAACTGTGAATAAGTAATTTTCCCATTCTTTTTTAAATCTGTATGTCCTATAGTCATTTTTTTTCCATCTTATTTCACTGGCGAGGACCTCCACCACAATGCTGAATAAAAGCAATCAAAGAAGATATCCTTGGTTTGTTCCTGTGTTCAAAAGAAATCAGTCTGTAGTGTTAAATATAATCTTAGCTTCAGTAGGTTCTTTTTTTTTTTTGTAAATGTATTTTATTATGCTGATAAATTCCCTTCTCTTTCCAATATAATAAAAAAGTGAGAGTTTCATTTTTCACATGAATTTTCTGCATGTATTGAGATAATAGTTTACATTTGATACATGCAGTCATTATATGGGAAGACTTCTTAAATTAATATGCCATGGTTGGAATCCTTTCCTTTGGGGGTGGGGCAGAGTGTGAGGAGAGTGGACAGAGCTGTGCTGTGCCACATGTAGTGCTGATCAGAAGGATGGTTAGTCTCCTAATACAGGGTTGAACTTGTGATTTTAAATTGTCAGCATATTTGCAAATCTAAAGATAACTGTCATTTCTTATTTTATTTATTAAATAACTCACACTTTTCAGCTATTAGATGATATTTTTAAAGTATCACCATGACATTTATTATTTGTTCTTAAATTGTTCAATGCCAGTTTTAAATACATATATTTTGTATTTTGTAGCTCATACATGCATATGCATTTTTATGCACCCAAAAACTCAGTGATTGCTATTGCACCTCTTGACAATAAGGATGGACTAAAAGGGAAATAAACTATGGGTTGTTCTATTTTTCCTTACTATTATATCAGGTATATGACATAATAATATATCACCCTGCCCAGGCTCTGTAGCTTCAGTTTCACTGGAGAGGACACTCCAGCGTCATCGCAAGATGTCGACTCAACACGGGAGGAGACAGATACCGGTTATAAGCTCATCCGATTGGCGAAGGAAACGAGCGTCAGGGGTCTCCTCTGACGGTGGGAGAGGTCATCGCACCTCACTGGACAGCTACCGCCCGCCTCAAGCAGGGCAGCACCAGCCAATTAGGTGCCGTCTCGCCATGGCTCGCCTGCCCCACTGGGTGCGTGGGGATCAGAGAGGCGCCTCTCGAAAAGTGGGCCACAAAACACCCACACCAGTTAATTCCAAGCAAACAACAAGAAAGAAGCCTCCAGCTCTTCGTCTCGCTAGCTGGAACATCAGGACCATGTGCCCTGGACTTACTGCAGACCTTCCGTGGATCAATGGTGCCAGGAAAACCGCCGTCATCGATAGGGAACTGGCACGACTAAACATCGACATTGCAGCTCTACAGGAGACCCGGTTGGCCGACAACGGAACTATCAGAGAAACCAACTACACCTTCTATTGGCAAGGGAAGTCTCCGGACCAACCAAGACAGCACGGTGTTGGGTTCGCTGTGAAGAACACGCTTGTTAACTCCATAGAGCCACCCACAGGAGGCACAGAGAGATTACTTACCCTCCGATTGTCAACAACTTTCGGCCCAGTCAGCATTCTTAGCGCGTACGCCCCAACCCTCTGCGCCACCATCGAAGAGAAAGAACAGTTCTACCATGCACTGGACGAAGCGTTATCCAAGATCCCCAGAAGTAACGCTCTCTATCTCCTTGGAGACTTCAACGCAAGAGTAGGAGCCGACCACATGTCCTGGCCCACCTGCCTTGGAAACTTTGGGAGAGGAAAGATCAATGAGAATGGTCAGCGACTGCTTGAGCTTTTGTGTCACCACGGCCTGTGCGTGACAAACACATTCTTCAAGTGCAAAGAGATCCACCAGGTGTCATGGAGGCACCCCTGCTCCCGCCATTGGCACCAGCTTGACCTCGTCATCACCAGAAGAACGGATATTGGCAGCACCCTCCTCACCCGCAGCTACCACAGTGCAGACTGCGACACGGACCATGCCCTCGTGGTAAGCAAGGTGCGCATAATGCCGAAGAGGTTGCACCACTCCAAGATGAAGGGTCGCCCACGCATCAACACCAGTTGTGCCAGCAACCCACTTAAGACCCAGCAATTCATCAACAAGATGGAAGATGCACTCGGCGAGGGAGTGGCGGCAGATGACATTATCGAATCCAATTGGCCACGTCTCCGCGACGCTATATACAACTCCGCCATTATTGCTTACGGGAAGAAAGAGCGGAAGAACGCTGACTGGTACGAGGCTCACTGGGAAGAAATGGAACCCGTGATCGAGGCTAAGAGGAAGGCCCTACTGGCTTACAAGGTCACGCCCACTCCCAGTACACTGCAAGCTCTACGGGCTGCCAGGAACAAAGTCCAGAAGACCGCCCGCCACTGTGCCAACACCTATTGGCTAAACCTGTGCAGAAGCATTCAGGAAGCCGCCGATATAGGCAACACACGAGGAATGTATGAGGGTATCAAGAAGGCAACAGGCCCAATCCCCTCCAAGATCGCCCCCCTTAAGTCCAAGACAGGTGAGGTCATCACTGACCAGGAACAGCAAATGCGGCGGTGGACCGAGCACTACCTCGAGCTGTACGCAACGAAGAACACCGTAACAGACGCTGCTCTTAACGCCATCCCAGACCTACCAGTCATGGAGGAGCTAGACACCCCACCTACTGCGGCAGAGCTCAGCAAAGCCATCGACCGCCTCGCTTGCGGGAAAGCACCAGGAAGCGACAGAATCCCTCCAGAAATCCTAAAGAGCGGGAAACCAGTCCTGCTACAGCCGCTCCACCATCTACTCTGTCTCTGCTGGAAGGAGGGTTACATCCCCCAGGATATGAGAGACGCCAACATTATCACCATGTACAAGAACAAAGGAGACCGCAGCGACTGCAACAACTACCGGGGCATCTCTCTCCTCAGCGTCGTCGGCAAAGTATTCGCCCGGGTCGCTCTTGCCCGCCTGCAGACCCTTGCTTCCCGCGTCTACCCAGAGTCCCAGTGTGGCTTCAGAGCTGGCCGATCAACAGTGGACATGATCTTCTCCCTACGCCAGCTGCAGGAGAAGTGTCACGAGCAGCATAAACCACTCTACCTCGCCTTTATCGACCTTACGAAGGCGTTTGATCTGGTCAGTCGAAGCGGACTCTTCAGCTTGCTACGGAAGATTGGCTGTCCACCACATCTGCTTGCTGTGGTCATGTCCTTTCACGACAACATGCACAGCACGGTGTCCTACAACGGCGCAACCTCTGAGGCCTTCCCAGTCAGCAGCGGAGTAAAGCAGGGCTGCGTCCTCGCGCCTACGCTGTTCGGAATCTTCTTCTCCATGCTCCTCCAATACGCCTTTAAGGACTGCAGCAAGGGTGTCTTCATTCACACCAGATCCTATGGCAAGCTCTACAACCTGGCCCATCTACGAGCCAAGACCAAAGTCAAAGAGGTGCTCATCCGTGAGATGCTCTTCGCTGACGACACAGCTTTGACATCACACTCCGAAGAGGGACTCCAGCAGCTAGTCACTTGCCTTTCCCACGCATGCAAGGAGTTCGGACTAGCCATCAGCCTGACGAAGACGAACGTTATGGCTCAAGGCACGGGGACTCCCCCATGCATCGCCATCGACGGATACACCCTGGAGGTTGTCAACGACTTCACTTACCTCGGGTCCACCATCTCGAGCTCTCTGTCAGTCGACCTGGAGGTCAACCGGAGAATCGCCAGGGCAGCCACAGTTATGGCCAAACTGAACCGGCGAGCGTGGAACAATTCCAGCCTCACTGAGAAAACCAGACTGCGCATCTACCAAGCCTGCGTACTCAGCACTCTCCTCTATGGCAGCGAGACGTGGACCACCTACGCAAGGCACGAAAGGAAACTCAACAGCTTCCACATGAGGTGCCTGCGACGCGTCCTGCATGTCGCCTGGCAGGATAAGGTCCCCAACACCGAGGTGCTGAAGCGAGCCAATATGAGCAGTTTGCATGCAGTTCTTAGCGAGAGACGCCTCAGGTGGCTCGGCCATGTCAAAAGAATGGATGCAGGCCGTATCCCCAAAGACCTCCTCTACGGCGAGCTAGCAGAAGGCAAGAGGATGACAGGGCGCCCAAAACTGCGGTTCAAAGACATCTGCAAAAAGGACATGACACAATGCTCCATCAATCTCAACACATGGGAAGTTCAAGCAGACGACCGCCTAGCCTGGAGGCTCGCGGTCAGGCAAGGTACGTCACGTGCAGAGGCTGCGCGCAACGAGGAGGCGGTCCAGAAAAGATCGAGGCGGAAGCAGCGTCAGCAGCAGCAACAACAGCCATCTGCCTTCACCTGTACCAAGTGCGGCAGGGATTGTCACTCCCGAGTCGGACTGCACAGCCATTCTCGGCGGTGCAGATAGACTCTCAAGAAGCTACGCCATCGTCTCTCGAGATGGACAGCTGCCGACGACGACGACGACGACGACGATGACATAATAATAATTCATACCATAGTCCCCTTTACTATAAACTGAGCTCTTAAAATTCTATTAGCCTAAGAAGAAATTAATCTTTTGATTACCATACAAAGATAGTCGTTGAAAAGTGCAGCTTATTAGAGTTGTCTGTCATTGCTTATTCAGTCATAGCTGTTGATAAAATAGGCAGAGATAGTCCATAGCCCAGAATGCATGGTTGTTTTATCAAGACTCAAAGCATTAAATTCCTCATATGAGTGAAATTATATGGTATGTGTCTTTCTCTGACTGGCTTACTTCACTTAGCATAATGTTCTCCAGGTCCATTCATACTGTTACAAAGGGTAAAATTTTCTTCTTTTTTATGACTGAGTAGTATTCCATTTTGTTCCATAGTTGTTTCATCTACTCATCTACTGATGGACAGTTGGTTTGCTTCTGTATCTTGGTAATTGTAAATAACACTGTAATGAACATAGGGGTGTTTATGTTCTTTTGAATTAGTGTTTTAGGTTCTTTTCGATATATTCCCAGAAGTGGTGAAAAAAGTGCACTAACAAGCAAATAAGGACAAACTCAGAGAGAGCAGGATGACAACTAAGGTGTGGGGGTTAGGGGTTGGAGGGATTGAGCAAAAAGGAAAAAGGATTCATAAGCATGTACAACAGTGTGGTAATTGTAGGAGAGAGGGTGTATAAGGGGACTAGTAGAAAAATTAATAAATAAATTAAAAAAGAAAGGAAAAAAGACAAAGCAAATAAAAGGTAAGCTACTATAACAAGCTTGCCCTGTGCTCATTTTGAAACTCACTAAACTAATCTCAATAAACTACCATGAGCTGTGAATTCATCAGTATCCTATGCTCATGGACTATATAAACAGAGCATCAAGGAACTGACATGTGGATATTGTGTGTGTCTCATCTGCTCATACACATTATGCTTTGCTTTCAAAACACAATTTCAAAGATATAGTTATTTAGAATGTAAAGATGGTGACATCAGATTATTAAACCAAGAACCGGAAACCTATAAATGCTGGACTCCATACAACAATGTAAGTCACAAGCCTTTGAAACTGTCCCTGATACATATATAATATACATGTTCATGTCTTGCAAACCAGTACAATGTGAAGAAGAAAAAGACAAACATTTACATGCTTTGGCCCTTACTTATTTTTTAAAATTATATATATATGTCCTATTCTAGTTATGTTTCTTCAATGCTATATTTTCTTTTTTATTCATTTTACATTGACTTTTCTCAGTTCAATATCATTAGGGAACATTGTCTTTTACAAACTCAATTAGTTTCAATTATTCTTATTGTTATTATTGCTTATATTGTTGGTACAACTAGTGACATTTTCAACTATTGAATAATGAGAGTCACTTAAGCTATCTCTTTTATTATACACTATTATTTTTTATAACACCATGTTTTCTAATAATAGAAGTGTTACCAGATCCAACCTGACATTTTATTTGAAACCTAGGGACATGGATGACCAGTGACATTTAAAGTGTCCCTTTAGGAGACACTGCTGTAAAAGACACAATAAAAATGCTGGAGATGAACATGGAAGTGGGAGCAAAAACACTCTTTTCTTGTTCAGCATACATAATAATATGGAAGAACTTAGGAAATTATTTTATAAAGGATATGGGCTCATGTGAACAAAGAGGCAAATGTTACTGTACCTATTTTTTTTTAGATACTATATTCCATGTGTGTGTGTGTGTGTGTGTGTGTGTAAAATTCAGAATTAATGAAAGAGATTAACATATTTCTTATCTCTTCATCTTTTTTCATCACCAATGGAAAGTATAGAAGAACTAATCTTGCATTTTAGTCATATATAATTTTATTTTTATGTAATATATTACCTTCAACTTTAAAATGTTATGCACGATGCTTATATTCTGTTTTGACTTGCATTTGTAAATTAAATCTTAACCTGTTAGTAGTAATAGTAACCCTATTCAGTGGAAAAGCAAAATTACTAAAATAAATTTTATCTTATTTTAATGCCTCCTTGACTATATAGAGTCAGCTCTTAAAACTCTATTGGCCTAAGAAGAAATTAACCTATTGATTTGTATACAAAGACAGTGCATGACCCCTTACTGAGTATTGGTATAATCACAACTGTATCTTAGGGTTTGAAAATGTAGCAAATAAACAGGCATATTTGCCACTTTTCACATATTTGTCACTTTTCACTCTCAAGAGAGCTCCTAAGGTATCACTGCATTTCTTACTCTTATTGAGATCTAAAATTTTCTGATTGGCAATATTAAGACAATTGTTTACCTAGGAGTAGTTCATATTATCTTATACTGACTGTGGTGTGGAAGTCAGCCAAAAATAGGATAGTAAATAGAAAAAAACCCTAAAGAACTAGAGTAACAGTGTGCACTTGTGACAAGAGAAGAAAATGACTGCATGCTTGTCTTAATTAAAGAGATAACATTGTAAGTCCAAAGGAAGAGGTAATAATATATTACTTTATACCATAAGGAGAAAATAGTACCTACTAGGAAATGAAAGAATGGGAATTTATAGGGAGTCAGCTTTGGGCATTTAAATGGGTACATATCTACAAAAAACAATATTTGCATATTAGCTATAAGTCAGAGGGGAAAATAATTTATCCCATAGCAACATCATGATCTTGGGATAATGTCTCTTGATATTTCCACATTTATATAATTAGGAAGTAAAATCTTTCCTAGGTGATCTGTGATTTGGATACATAAGTGATCTTGGCACTTTACTAATTCCTCACTAGTAAACCCTTTTTTTTTAATCCTTATAATTTAAAGGCACCTCTCCTTTACAATTACACATAATTTGTGGGAAAATTCTTAGAGACACTACAGGAATCTGTGGTTCCCAAAGTAATACACAGTATAGTTTCTGAAGAGAAAAGAAGAGGAGAGGGGAGGAGAGAAAAAGGGAAGGGAGGGGAGGGGAGGAGAGGGGAGGAGAAAGGGATAGATGTGACAGATATCCGGGGATGGGGTAAATGTTGATATAATATACGCTCTTACAAAAACTCAATAGAGGAGAGTTGGTTATCCAAAAAAAACAAACAAAAAGCTGAGTACAGTTACCAAAGAAGGAAACAGTTAAAGTACCAACTAATCAGCATTTATTTACCATATTCCATTTAGTTGATATTTGATGGTTGAATATCTGGAGTAAATACATTCAATCTATTCATCTCAGACAGATTTGAATTGCTGACTTATAAGGTCACTTCTTTTTTTAAAAAAGTTCAACTGTGTAATTTCAACAAGCCTTAGGCTTAGCTTTTCTTAGGTGTCAGAGAGTGCCTATGTTACATACTAGCAATTCTATTATTGACTCAGCTATCGATCATCATGATTTGGCATGAAGACTAGCCCCTTCATCTTTTCTGTTCCAGTTCTCTCAGTTGAGGATCAAAAATAAATGTTTCTATTTAATTGTTTTATAGAGAGTATAGTTATGTCATACTGTTAGTTCTAATCACCTATTAAAAAATGCATGGCCCGCAATATATAGCTTCCTGTTTCCCAGCTGTGTTTCCCAACAGTCCCTTCTGTCATTGAGTTAAGGTATATTTGGGGGCATTGGGGAAGAAGTCAAAACCTTATGATGAAAAGAACTGAAGTTATTCTGATAAAGTTGAAGCAATTCCCGGACAAGATAGACCTGGACAAGAAGAAGAAAAAGGATAACATGACAAACAGCAATGTTCTAGAAGCTACCTTTACTGAAGTAAGTCATTAGAAAAGCAAAAACAGGCCAGAGGCTAGAGATCTAGGTCTTTAAAGAGCCCGATGATAACAGCAAATAAGACTTTTCAGTTTGTGTGATTTGCAGATAGCTACCCTTTACTCCATCAAGAATATTAAAGAATAATAAGCATGTGCAGATTGATTTTGATTTATAGACATATATTATAGGAAGACATTGTTATATTTGTGGGAACAAAAACTACATGCTTTACACATATTTTTGATTAACAACAACACAAAAACACTGGAAAGAACTCTCAAAAATATTAATACGCACTTCTTCAATGACTCCAATATTTATATGTACACTTATATAATGAGAATGGAATTCAATTATTAAAGAAACTCAGTACAAGGCTTGCTTTTTATTACACTTTTACAACATGCATTTGCCTCACTTTAGGCTCCATTGCTCCAGTGAAATCTAACTTAATCTACATGTAGCTACAGGTTCCGGTTTCAACCCAGCCAGGCATGTTAAACTAGGGTATTACTTTGAAACCATAACCTCACTGGGAAAAAAATTATCATGAAGAAAAAGCTAGTGAAATTCCAAATAAGTTGTTTGTCTTTTTTTTTTTTCTGCCCCCCCCCCCCAAAAAAAAAGCACAGAACACTCCAATGAAAGTGAGAAGGGTTACTCAGTGCCAGGGAGCTGCACACTAAATTTTATGCCTCGTTGTGTCTACCTGAAAATTATTATTTAGGATCAATTTAAAAATTTTAGTTTTCTTATCTCAGTCTTTACCGATACATCTCACTATAAAGACAATCCAAAGAGAAAACCTGCTCAAATAATAGCTCTTTAAAGCCCTAATAAGGGTAAACAGCTTTCAAAAGGCATGAAGGAAACTATACATTAATGTGATGTGTGAAAGATTTGGGGGAGTAAAATTTACAGGGGCAAATATTTTGGCAAGTTTGTTAATGTAGCATATAACTTTTATTTGGAAAAAGAAAAGTTTCAAGAGCAAGAATATTGCAAAGAATACATATAAGCTTTTACCTAGTTCATTTACATTTTACCATACATACATGCACTTTATTATTTATTTCATCAATCTCTCTTTTTCTCCCTGTTTCTCTGTACACGCACGTACACACACACAAACACACACAAACATGCAATTTTTGAAACATTAGTGAAATTGAACAAATTGTGGCCCTCTATTCTTAAATATATAAGTATGTGTTTTTTAACAATACTGCATTTACAGAGTATGTTTACTTTCCATCATACAATTTTTGTCATTTGAACCAGTAATGTTCCTTCCTTATAGCATCTTTCCTTCCATTTCTGGCCCCAGTCTAAAATTTGGTATTTCAAGGTGTACTGTAATGGTGATAGAGATAAAAGGAACTTTGGGACTTGATGTGTTCAAACCCCGTGTGCAGGAAGAGGCTGCTCCTTTACGCCATCAGATTTTTCAGTATTCTAGATGCTTGTACAAAAACAATTGGGTTATGTATGGAATCTAGCACAGGAGAGGCAGAATTTAATAAAATGGAAAACTATTAAATGCATGTTTACTTTTTTTCTCCTATTATCTGTCTAGGATAACAGAAAAACACCAGAAAACTGAGACAATGTCATTTTTATATGTAAGATTGTTTCCAACACTATACTTATCTTCTCAACAAATGTGTCAACTCTGTGAAATGTTTGCATATTAATGAACCTACTAATTTCTTTACCAACTACTCAGTGAGCAATCACTTTATGCTGAGCTTCTTATTGACATGCTTGGACATCCAAATGAACTCACAGGAAAGTTCTCTGCTGCGAGTAAACAGAACTGTAAGTCTTGATAAGCCATATAGAAAATGACATGCGCACACACACACACACACACACACACACACACACATATATAGCAGTTTGGTGCAGTATTTTGGCTTATTTGTTAGAAATATAAGTTTCAACGTTGTTTTAAACATACACATTTAATAGCGTTTGACAAACTGACTGTTAGTATGACTGTAATTATTCACTCTCTCCACCCCAGTTTCCAAACCCCATGTCACATCCATAATCCTGAAACACATCATTGGCTCAGTTCTTCTCATCTCTATTTCTCTGTCCCTGAAACCTGGCTGGGACTTGCAATTTTTGGCCATGAACGTGGCAGGAGTGGCAGTGCTCCAGACCTGAGCCTAAGCCGCATAAGGCACTGTATGTACACTTTTGTTCTCTCACCTGGACCTCTTAGGTCATCAGGAAAAGACCCCCAGGTTGGTCTGCTGGGGGAAGAGATGCCGAAAGTAGAGCCAGTAGTCTAAGCTGAGTTGTCCCACATCAGTCAACAGCCAACAGCCAACAGCCAGCTAACTGCCAGAGACATGTGAGGATGCCTAGGTCAAGCTTAGAACTTTTCTGCCGAGTCCAGTGAATATAATCCAAAACATCTAGCTCTTCTGCAGAGTATGAGCTAGCAAACACTTTATTGAGTACACGTACATGCAGGATATCCTAAGGGTACAGCCTGACAACTTTTCACAAAGAGAACACACTCGCCCTTGTAACCTGTACTCAAATCAAGGACGAGAACATAAGCTGAACCTCAGAAGCCCTCTGGAACCACCTTTCACTCAGAGCCCACTGCCTTGAGGGTAACGGCTATGACACTTAATAGCCTGCTTAGTCTTGACGTTTTTCTCAAATTTATATATGTTGCAAAAAAAGGAAGTTTGTTGAATTTTAATTTTGTTTCTCATGTTACTTGGTTTAAATTATGTATCACTTTTAAATTAAAAATAGGTAAGTCAAGTAATTCCATCCTACAATATTTTGGCTGAGGCTGCTGAGCGCATAGGGCTGATTGTTTCTCTAAAAATAATAACTGAAAAAAAGAAGAGTGAGAGTAGAATACAAAGAAAACTAAAGGCGTTGCTAAATGGAAAATTGTACATTAAGAAGAGAAGTTTCAAGATAGATTATGTATCATCATAATGTTTGAATACTTTATTACTGGTTTTTAAATAAAATTCTAACTTGCTTCCATTATGGATGTCAACATATAATGGCAATTCATGGTGTTACTCATTTTAGCTTTAATCATTACTACAAACAATTTTTTATTTTTTATTTTTATTTTTTAAATAATTTATTTGTTTATTTATTTTATTTTTTAGAGAGAAGGGAAAGGGAAAGAGAGGGAGAGAAACATCACTGTGTGGTTGCTTCTCACTCGTGCCCCCAACTGGGGACCTGATGTGCAACCTGGTAATGTGCCCTGACTGGGAATCGAACCAGCGACACTTGGCTCGCAGGCCGATGCTCAATCCACTGAGCCACAGCAGCCAGGGCCTACAAACAATTTTTTAAATGATCAAAAAAGAATTTTAATATTCATTGCTTTGTCAGTAGCTGTTCTAAGTCCTTTACTGAATGATTTTCTCAAGATCAGGAAACTAGGTGGTCAGGTTAGGATTCCAAATAACGGATGGTTTCAGACATCCCCATACTCTCAAAGCAAGATTCTGACAAAAAGTCTTTTAAACAAAGACTTGATACAGAACCAATGAAGTCATTATCACTGGGTGTTCAAGAAGTACATCTGGATGGGTTTTTAATGCTCTGTTCTTAAAAATTAGAGAAGACAGTATCTCTGAACTATTTTAGCTAATCTACATTTCTGAATACTTTTAATTGAATCTTATCCCATTTCTAATATTTATTATGCTAACTAATAAGACACTGTTTAATCAATATAACACTTTTTTATTTATATGTTAATTAAGAAAGTGCTGATTGTTGAATGAAATACGGATAACCTACTGATATTTAATAGCCCAATCTACAACATGGCTATTTTTTTTAAAGCTAGCTGAGTGCTCTCAAACTGTGCTTGCTTAATAGAATTTGTTATGTCCTCACACTTAGGATTAAACTATATGTAACTGGCATATACATAATAAACCTTTCACACCAATTATACCAAATATATGAAATATCTTGTATTTAAGAAAAAAGGCTGTTACTGATGAAAATAAAATATAGTCAAGATTGTGTCATTAAAATGCACAGTATATTTTAAATGTAATGATCCATTAAGAAAAAATTCACTAAGGTTTTAGCAAGCCTAGAACTCCCATAAAACATAAGAAATATTTAACCTATTTTTTTAATTACAATTTTTTCTTAGCTGCCATACCGTGCAGAATTTCATAGAGCCAATGCACATTACAGTAGTTATATTTAATTATAGCTATTTTCAACTGCAAAAATTTCATCATTGGCAAAGAGAAAATTGATGAACAGAATATGTTATTATTAAAATTTAGATTATGGTTATACATTGATTTTGAAATGCAGTTTTTGCCAATTTTATCAGAGACCACTCAAACTTTAAATCAATATTTTGAAAAAATGTTACTTTGGGGTAATAATGGCAATACCTATAATGTTCATTCTTCCTTGATTTTGGTGGAAGTGTCATTCAATAATTTTAAGATGTGAAAATAATATAACATCATTTTTCAGTTGAAGCTTATTGCTCTTAAACCTCCCTGCCAAGAATCATTGTTGTAGCAATGCATTTCAATGTTACCTGCCTACCCAGTCTGATACCAGTGGTGGGTACAAATAATAACCATAGGATATGATGGACCATACAATACACCTAAAAACCAAAGGAAACATTTTATTAAATTTAATATTTATTGCAATTATTCCACTAAAATTCAGTCCTCTTATACCCCCTCCCTCCAGCAATCACCAACAATCTTTTCCAGGTCCATGAGCCCTTTAAAAATAATGGACTGCTTCAAGAATTCGTGTGTCATCCTTGTGCAGGGGCAGTATTAATCTCGGTATCATTCTAATTTTAGCGTACATGCTGCAAAAGAGAACACAGGAAACAATTTTTTAAGTGAAATAATAATACTTTAAAAGTAAAAAGATATGAGTGATATTGAAGATGTCTGATGAGTATCTTTATGATATACAGTATATAACTTTCTTAGTCCCTTTGTTTCTATAGACACTTATTTTGTCTTTACACTTCTTTGAAATTTAAGATGATTCTCCTGGGACCCTTATTTTCTTCATATATTATGTCATAAACTTGGCCATTATATAAGATACCGGCTCTACATCACCACTTTCCTGACCATTTGTCCAGCCTTGTCTTACCAACTCCTCCCTTCAATGCTGTGCATCAGGCTCAATAGTCTGCTACCTCACAAGAAAACAAAACTCCCACCTTAGATCTTTTGTACATACTTTTATGTCTGCTTGAAGGTAATTTTCTCTCTCATCTTCACGTGACTGAAACCTTACTCTCCACTGCTCAGCTTACCATCTCCCACTGAGGCAATCAGGGAAAATGCATCTTAGTGGATTTGCTGGCTGCCGGAATCTGAAGGTCCCTTAACATTCTGTTTCTCTATCATGACAGCCTGCTCCAACATGTGAGAATTTTATGTTCCTATCACAGATTGTGCTTTTATACTGATGGACATAGATACAACGTATATAAACTAACATTTGGTTACTTGTTTACTGTTTATCACCTATTTTGCCTTAATTTATACACAATATATTGTCTAATGTTTTATTGTACCAATGGCAAATATGAAGCCTATCACAAAGAATGAAAATAATATTTGTAATAATTTACTGGGGTTATCTTAATCTCTGTTCATTCTAGGAAACCTTAAATCACTTTTTTATGCATGTTATAATTAGGTTTAAAAAGTAAAGATTCCCAAAGAATAAACAATAGTTATTAGAAAACGCAAACTCTGAAAAAAATACTAAAATATAAGCCTTCCCTAATCAGATATGTAAATTTTCATACTCAAGTTATTTTTATATATTATCTCCCCCACTTCTTCATTCCTAGTTTCCATTCCTCCAACCTTGTTTACTTGCTATTCCCTGAATAAAGAGTGCATTTTCTAGTATCTGTTCAAATATTACAACCCATTTCCCCACAATAACATGGTCAGTTATTTCTATAAGTTATTTATTATTTTGCTTAAATGCCACTACTCTCATTAATCTTTCATCTAAGAAGAAAGTATTTTTCCTTTTCCTATATCCATATAATTCACATTTTAGTCCTGAACTTAGTTGGAGGATTTCAAAACAAATGAAAAAAAATCTAGAAATAATTGTACTTAATGACTATTCATTCTCTCAACACAGATGTTCAATTAAATTTCCTAGTTTCCACACAGGATACCACAATAATATACAAAAGTTTCCTTTTTTTTTCTCTCATCTTGGCCTCTTCAAAACATGTCACAAAAGATATCAGGTTAACTTCTAAAATATCATTGTGACAGTATCATTTCTTGAAATAAAACACTGTAGGGCTGTTTTCTTCAGGCTGAATCTGATCTTTTTGATTTGGCAGATGGAAACTCTGGGTCTGCTTCTGGCAGAATTTTCCTTTTTTTAAGCCTTCATTCCATTCCCCACTTCCATACCCCAAAAGCCCAAACTGCTTGACAATTCTCTACAACAGCATTTCTCACGTTGGTTCTTCAGCTTGGGGGCCCTTCTCTCACTGTCTTCCTTTCCTTAACTCTTTTACTTTATGACATTTCAAAGAATATGCCCTAATTCAATCTTCAACCTCAGCGTCATTCATCACAGGCTCTTCAAGTATGTAGTTTACACATGCCAATACCAGCGTGTGTGTGTGTGTGTGTGTATGGGGGGGTTGTGTGTGTGCACTTTTATAATTCTACATGAATAGAACTGCAATCCTGCATTTGTCATTGGGCAATTGTATGACCTTGAACAAAATATCTCTCTGTATCTTGATTTCCTCCTCTGAGATATAAGGATGAGAATTGAATCTAAATTAAAGGGCCGTTATAAAAATATAACAACCATGTCTGACTCAATAAAGTATTTTACTAAATACTCCATCCTTACTTTGTTGTGATTATTAAATGTGTCATGAACATCTGCTTCTGTGTTTGTCTCTATTCCTAGATTAATTCTTTGAAAACAGAATTTATGGCTTGATTATTTTGGTGTCAGCAAAGCATAGAATAATGACAAGCACATATACTTATTCAAAACTTTTTAAAGAATGAAAAAATGAACAAATTAATTATTTTGAAAATATGAAAACTTTTGGACAAGAATACCATATTTTATATGTATGTGCTCTTTATTTTTCTTTATATATTTAATCAAGTAATATATATTTTAAATACATGTCATATTATTTAAAATCTAGCTATCATCTGTGTATTTAATAGCAACCCCTGGAGATAGTACTTCAACTCCAAATAAACAAACAAAATACAGGAAAACGACAGGCAGTGACACCTGTCCGGTGCTTTCAGACTGGCTTTGGCATTGATGCATCTTGTTTGCTTCCCTGTCCAGACTTTAGCTACATTTTTGTAATGTGAGCTCTGTGACCCAAAGGGAATTTACGTTTCAAACTTTGTACTTTTTAGGGATAACTTCTGAAGGGATGAGGAAAAGGAGTAGTGAACACTCAGATCTCATACATTTGTTACTTAAGCCATGAAAATGGATGATCGGTTTTGCTGAGGTCTGCAGTTGAGAAAGTAGTAGGGACTTTAGCAAACTGGCCAGTCTAGAGTCTTTTTAAAAGCTCATGTGAGTAGTCTCATAAACTTATACTCATTATGGATTGGAATTTTCAGTATGTAATTATGGGTGTGAATGAAAGAACTGGCTAGAGAAGGAAGAAAATGAGGAAAAGTTAACTATAAAACAATGCAATTTTATGAATTATACCTAAAGAAGTAAAAAAACAAAAACAAAAACATTTTTCCAGAGAAAAAAGTTTGAAACACATCAAGGTTGATCCTTATGTTTATTTTCCAAACCTTCATTTGAAATGTTAATATTTCTTAAAATCACATAGTCAATGATTTTAACTAAAATACAATTGATTTGTCTAAAGATATCTTATTCTGTTTGTTGACAACATCAGAATTTTCTTCCCTATTTAGGTATAATGAATTTTACATATATATATCTATATATAGATATCGTCGTCGTCGGCGGCGGCAGCCATCCGTCTCGAGAGACGATGGTGTAGCTTCTTAAGAGTCTATCTGCACCGCCGAGAATGGTTGTGCAGTCCGACTCGGGAGTGACACGGTATCTGTCTCCTCCCGTGTCGAATCGACATCTTGCGATGAAGCTACAGAGCCTGGGCAGGGTGATATGGAGGGTCTGCTGTTGCCCATGCAGCAGACCCCCCCTCTCTTCGCAGCTGAAGGGTCCAAGGGAAAGACGGAGTCAATACAGCTTGGCTTCAGGTGCGCCGCAGGAGTTGCCGGTGTTGACTACAACGTCAAACCGCCTTAGGGACTCCGGCTCTGGATTTTCTGTCGGGGTTTACTCCCTTAGCCTTTCCCCTGAAGAGGTATGCCGCAAGGCAGCGGAGGTTTTTTGGAGTCAGAGTTTTCCTTCTCTGATGTGCCCTGACTGGAAGATCGAACCAGCGACACTTGGCTCGCAGGCCGATGCTCAATCCACTGAGCTAAACCAGCCAGGGGTTATATATATATAGTATTTATATATATTTCCTTGAATTATAATTCTGTGAAATCAAGCAATTTTTCCATTTAACATTTATTTATATGTGGCACATTAATTAATAAAACTGGACCTTTGTGTCTCACATTTAAAATCAAATTGTAAGTAAAAAGAATCAATGTAACTTTTGTTTTGCTCTGTTTTGTTGAATATAACAGAAGGAAAAAAGTAAAGGAAGTCACTTTAGGTTATTTCAAAATTTGTCATAATATTGTGGACCAAAGAATCTCTACCAGAGCAGGAGGAAATTGAAAACAAGAAAAGAAACTAATGATTAAAAAAGTATAATGAGACTAGCTGACCAAAAAAGATAGTAAAGGAGATGTTTAAATTACTGATTTTTAAGTGATATTTTATTATCAATAAGCCCAGGATACTCATAAGAATCCGTATTATTGGTAAAAAGAGAAAATATCATTGATGATATGCAGATCAAGAATCAGCTTAGATGTATGTATCAATGTTCATCCATAAAGATAGATCAGTGTAATTGTCTGAGAATGATGGCTTCGTTTCTGGTATAGAAAAAATGTGCAAGTCAGTTGCTCTTATAGACCAAGTTTAACAGAGAAATATATTAATTTTGCATATTAAAAATGAAGGAGATAATAACATGCTATTTAAAGCAGTGTTTTTTCTCACTGTTTGTCGTCGTCGTCGTCGTCGTCGTCAGCAGCCGTCCGTCTCGAGAGACGATGGCGTAGCTTCTTGAGAGTCTATCTGCACCGCCGAGAATGGCTGTGCAGTCCGACTCGGGAGTGACAGTCCCTGCCGCACTTGGTACAGGTGAAGGCAGATGGCCGTTGTTGCTGCTGCTGACGCTGCTTCCGCCTCGATCTTTTCTGGACCGCCTCCTCGTTGCGCGCAGCCTCTGCACGTGACGTACCTTGCCTGACCGCGAGCCTCCAGGCTAGGCGGTCGTCTGCTTGAACTTCCCATGTGTTGAGATTGATGGAGCATTGTGTCATGTCCTTTTTGCAGATGTCTTTGAACCGCAGTTTTGGGCACCCTGTCATCCTCTGGCCTTCTGCTAGCTCGCCGTAGAGGAGGTCTTTGGGGATACGGCCTGCATCCATTCTTTTGACATGGCCGAGCCACCTGAGGCGTCTCTCGCTAAGAACTGCATGCAAACTGCTCATATTGGCTCGCTTCAGCACCTCGGTGTTGGGGACCTTATCCTGCCAGGCGACATGCAGGACGCATCGCAGGCACCTCATGTGGAAGCTGTTGAGTTTCCTTTCGTGCCTTGCGTAGGTGGTCCACGTCTCGCTGCCATAGAGGAGAGTGCTGCATACTCACTGTTTGTATAGTTGTATAATTGGAAAGAAAAAATCATGCTATAAAAATAACACAGAAGATCAATAAGGAATTCTACAAATAAACTCAAATTCAAGGGTTATGAAAAGTACAAAACAAACTACATTAACAAAAATAGAAAACCTTTGATTTGGATGCTTATAGGAGCTATATTGTTGTCTGGATAAGAATCATTTTTTCACCCTGGGTAAGTGAGTAGAAAGAGCTTTGAGAATGCTTTTATTAATTTTCAGGTAGTATTTCCATTAAAAAGAAAACAAACTGGAAACCCTGGGGGAAAGAGCAGTGAGAATTGGGTGAGCTAAAGGGAAAGACTGGAGAGAAAGATATTATTTGTAGCTATTTTTGTCTCTTAAAAGAAGAGCTGGATGTTAAGCTTGTTACGTTTATAGGTGGAACTATAAAATATCATACAGGTAGTAGACGGTGATTTTGGTAACAATGCAGTGCTACAGCATTGATATTTTAGGAAGGGCATGACACAGGATAAAAAGAAGATATTTTAGTAGACTTCAGTCATTTAGATGGCAAGATATATACATATTTTTCCATCTTCCATTCCACTCTCATTATCATTGATATACTCTGTCTCTAACTTCTACAGCTTATTTTTGTATTTCATGCGTGACTTTAGGCCATCAAGTACAAAGCAAGCATTTGAGGGCAAGAAGAGATAACTTCTCAACAAACTTATAGTCTGATGAGAAATAAAAACTAGTTAATAGTTTTTTAATGCGATGTAAATGTGAATATTAACTTATGCATGCTTTTATTTTCTCTTTTTTTCATTTTGACCACAAAAGTCAGATCTGTTAAGTCTCCAAGTGACAAATTGTTACAAGGGATACAGAGAAAACAGGTAACCAAATTGTGGCTTTTGATTTCATAAGCAGGAATAGAGTTATAAGAATTTTTTTCTGTGTGTGGAAAATTGTATGTTTCAAAAGAACTAATTTCAGAGCCCAAAATATTTATGATATTATGTACTGATATAGAAGAATAGAGGGAAAGGAGTGGGGGCCAAATAAATACTCTGAGAAAAAACCCTCACACTAAGTAAAAGTGATTTAGGGTCTTGAGGGAAGAGGACAACTGTATGACAAAAAATAAATAAACAAAAATTAAAGGGATCCCATATTTCTCAATTTGATTTGAAAAAGAGTAAATTTGAATTTTAAAAAGTCCAAAATAAGTGTAGAGTGATTTGAGAAGGCAGAAAAATAATCTTCAGGATCAAACATTTTAGATTCATCCTTTTTCTTTTTCCTTTTCTTCTCCCTCTCTCCCTTCTGTCCCTCCCTTCCTTCCTCCTTCTTTTTTCTTTCTTTCTTTTCATCTCCTACAGTATATTTAATTTCTCTAAAAGTGGAGTTAAGACAGCTCCCAAATATTAATGCAGGTGGGACGTGTGCTGGATGGGGGGAGGAAAAAGGAGGAGAAAATGACAGAATCTGTAAGAGTATCAACAATAAAAAATATAGAAGTTAATTTAAAATGTAAGCCCTAGACTTCACTCAGTAATCTCTCTTGCCAATTTCCAAATTTAGTTTATTTTTTGAAACCTTCAATATTTACCAAAAACATGAAATGAATATATTTAAATATATTCCTTTACATTTTACATATGAAATAATAAAGATCGAAAATGCCTGAGTAACGACAAAAATTGAAGAGAAAATAAGTAGAAAATATTGTATATTAATGAACATCAATTTATTCTATTTGTAAATCTATGTTATTTCAATTATAATAACTTTCTGTTGAAATCATCTTTAGATGTTGAACAAGCATTCATCAGAACTGTATTAGAAGGAAAGCAAACCTTAAACTGATAGTGGGTTTTGTAATCAATATGTGTATTAAGTGAGGTTTCATATATAAATATTTAAATAAAATATTTGCTATCTATTCTCTATTTCCCCTACTCATTTGATGACATTGTAATAGTAATGAAATCTACAAGTTTGTAACCATTAATTACTTTTCTTTATGCATCCATTTATGCCTATAATCTTATTTCACTCTAGGTACCTTATAAGAACTGTTCCCTACTTGAACTGAAGCCTTCAATTTCAACTTTTGTTACTTATTCAGAGTTATTTATGTGCAGACCTTCTATTTCTTCTTGCATATTCAGTTTTTTCTCTCTCTTATTCTCTTTGTATGCAAGTACAATGTCATATTTTCCTTTGCCTTTCCACACATTTACTTTCTTTCTTTTTACAGAAAATACTATAAGAAAATAACACCTTTGTAGCTTGCTCAAAACTCTTTCTCTTATTTTTCTTGTATCTTATCTAGCAAGATTTTTATCCCCTCTTCATCGAAATTGCTCTTGCTAAGGCCACAGTGTTTACATTCTTTAATCCACAACCTATCGTTCAGTTTTTATTTTACCTGAGACACTACTACTTGCTGGCTTCTAGGGCAAAGCTTTGTTCTACTTTAACTCCAATCTCACTTCACTCTCTTCTTAGTTTCTTTTACTAGTTCTCCTATCTAATTTTTTAAGTGAGACAGAGAGCCCATTCTTATAACATTGGTAAACTGATTCAAATTATATTTCTAGCCAGAACATTCCCCCTAAACTCCAGTCTTATACATCCAACTGTGTAATCAGAGCCCCCAATCCCTTGTCAAAATGCTATCTGAAACTTAGTAAATCCAAAAATAGAGCTCCAATACATATTTCTTCAATACATATTTGTTCACTAAGAATAAAGATGAATGTCTGAATAACATCTAAATCAATAGTTAATAGACACATTAAATAATGCTTTCTTTTTTCTTGCCTCTCCATTCTAAACCAACCTTTCTATAATTCATTAATTCTAGATGTGATTCTAACTTTACAAGATTAGGATGACAGTGGATCTAAGAAAAATATATGTATACATACATAACCCTCTATTGAAAACTACTTAATTGTTTTCTCCATGACATCAATCTACAGAAATTGTTCTCTAATAATATAATTTAAAATACTATACCATGCTTCCTAGGAGACTGGCACTACTGGAAAGGTGGGAGAACCTCCTATGGATTCTAGAGTATTTTTGTCTTTTAAGGAAAATGCTTAGGAAGAGAGATTGTATAAATTTTTAATGTAATCTGAAATATAGCTGCTTGGGTAATATAAATAATACCTCTCGATCCAGTTACTTAGTTATTTTCACAACACCATTTATTAAAAACAGACCAAAAAATATGAAAGGACCATGATTTACATAATGTCAGTGCATATAAATTTCATGCAAAGAGTATTAGATTTTTCCAGCATTGTGAATAAAGAGCAATAGAAAGTTGAAAGTAAGAAACTTGGTAACTCAGGGAAGAAAAGGACAGCGTGAGTATCTTTGGGAGAGGAATACAGATAATAAATGGTATAATTAAATAAAAGTTGATAGCATACACAAAACCCATCTTTCCCATTCTTCATGGAATTGCTTTTATCTCTTGCTAATTACTGTCATGCACATTTACACATTAAAGAAGATAACCATGGAACACAAGTAGACACATTATGAAAACAGCATATCAGAAGCCATGATGAAGATGGTGTCTCTAAGAATAAACTTATTCTTCAGCTCTATTGTTATAACAAAGATCATTTTCAGAATTTACGTATCCATAGAGTGATCAAGCCTTCAGGACTTTGACTGTAGGCACCAGCTTACTCTTATTTGAATGAAAACATACACAAAATAGAAAAATGAGTAAAGAGATCATGTCAATCACCTCTAACCAATGTTCTCCAAGTACTATTCTACCCATTTTCAGTTTGTTTGTTTCACTTTCAGTATACCATGTAAAACTTCAGTCATAGCACTACACATACCAGAGTTTAATACTTGAAGGTCTCATTGCTTCAATTCTGCACAAAGCTACAGGAACTTATCTGTAAGAGTTACCTCCCTCAAACTTTTTGTATATTATGTATATTTCACTGACAATATCAGAAAAGATCAACAAGAGGACAAGATGCAATCAGCAGTAATTCTAAGCATATTACAATTATTTTCTTATTTTCTGTTCCTTAAATAATACAGAATAATCAAATATTGACAGAATATCCAAACATGTAGACTTTTCATGATTCCCATTAACTATTGCATTGTAAATCCCTAGCTATTGAGGCACAGTGTTAATGTATGACACCAATCCTAGGAGGAAAAAAGCTAACTTTTTAACAAGCTAATCAACTCACATTTTAATGTGAGATATGATATTATAAATATAAGGAGTGTGTTCAAGTAATAAGTGTTGGAAGGCTCATCATCTTTTAATATTTCCCTAGGAAAAAAACTGAGTGTTCATATTCTCTCCTTCCTCTGTTTTTGGTTTTAACAAAGTTCATCTTCAACACAAACTTCTTTGATTGAACAGATATACTTTAAGAAAGCATAGTTGGCTATTGTAGTTTATATGGTCAGTAACACATTTAATTAACAATTTGTAATTGTGCATATGTTAAATAGTTTCCAGAAAAGACTACTGATAACAGTGTCACCAACGTTTTCAATTCTCCAATGTTCTAATTCAATATGGGTTCATACACCTAAGATTTATGTAAAGGTTTAGAACCTTGCAATTAAATTATGAGCTATTATATTAGTTTTCTTTCCGTTTCAACAAGTCATGATAGATTACATGCTTAAAATAACAGATATTTGCTTTCTTACAGATCTGAATGTCAGAATTCGAACTGG
Organism: Furipterus horrens; assembly: GCF_987537825.1. NCBI lineage: Eukaryota > Metazoa > Chordata > Mammalia > Chiroptera > Furipteridae > Furipterus > Furipterus horrens. Next base: position 17,524,642 of record NW_028327175.1, read on the forward strand.
GTCTCATTGGACTAACATTATTGGCAGGGAAGTGTCACTTTCCAGAGGCTCTGGAAAAGAATCCACATATCTCCTTGCCATTCCCAGTTTCTAGAGGCTGCTCAAGTTCTTCATCTTATTAAACTTTCTCTCTTCAAAGTCAGGAATAGCCAGTTCAGTTTTTTTCATGATGCCATCTTTTCCTTATTCTGACTTGTTTACCTGCATTTTCCATATTTAAGAACCTCTATGATTATATTGTGTGTCCATATGGATAATTCTGAATTATCTATTTAATTTAAAGTCAGAGTGATAAACTACTTTAATTCTACTTGTAACCTTAATTCCCCCCTTGTCTTGTAACATAGCATATTCATAAATTCCAAAAATTGGGATATGAATATCTTTGATGGGCAAGAGGATATTATTTTGCCCATCGCATCTGTAAGAGACAGCAATAAGCATGCACTATGAGTTGCCTTGAAGTACAAACTATTGCTCCCTACTCAAGTCCTACTTATTCAGAAAGCTACAGGGTATGGTTCAGAGTTCTATATTTTACCAAGACCTCTAAGACATTCTCATCACAGTAAAGTTTGGGAAATGATGGTTTAGGAGACAAACATCACCAATAAATGATTTTCTTTGTCCAACAAGAATTAACATCCTAAAAAAAAAAAAGGAACATATCAACTTATGTATTTTAGATCTTTTTATAAGTTCTCCCTCCCTTGCTTTTGCACTACTAACAACGTCTACTACCAAATATATGAATAAGTTGTTGCTATAACCCTTCCCCTGCCCACCTTTTATTATGTGGTTTACAAACATTTTATTTTTTATCTTGTTCTCTTCTTAACCATTTCAGGTACATCACTGGTACTATTGCTACACTCAAGCAAGGATTATGCCATGTCAATGCTTCCTGGAAATAAACATCAGGAATGTCAAATCTAGAGTTTGGATATTACTATCACCTGTCTGGATATTGGTTTTGTCATTTCAATTTCTACTTCCAGAGAGCTGTATTGAATTTTTTTGAGTTGTAGTCAGGTATATCAACATGTTTCCTGATAGAAATATCGAAGAAGCCAGATGAAATCATAATTCAGATTCTACAAATGTTTTTTTTTTAATCTGTTATAAACATTCTACCATTTACTACATAAACAATGATGTCAAAGATTACATCAAAGAGTATAGTTTAAGTAAAACTAATAAATGATATTGCTTTTGTTCTTTACCATTTTATCTCATGTTATTAGATATTTACTATCTAAGTAATCCCATAGTAGGTAGCATTATTTTTCTTTGTCACTCAAGTAGGGCATTGATTTGAATCCTTTCTTAAAATAAATTGTTGTCTGTGTAACATTAGGCAACAGTTGATTTAGGGGGCAGGAGGTATCTAACAGGCAGAGAACAACCAATGTGTATATGAAATCCTGCCTGTCTTTCAGTTACTTACTAAACGGAGGCCCAGGTGATGTTTCACACCGCTGCTCTTGTTGACTGAAAGAGAGACCCAAAAGTTTTCATAAAGGTCCAGAGCATCATATATGGCTTAGCATTCTGAGTGCAGGGGACTCAGTCACAACTTCTGCTCACTAGATGCCCTGCTTACATTATGATACAAACACACTTATCACTCCACTTAATTACTATGTTATTCCTTCAAGAAATGTGGCATCCAAAGTAACATGCAATAAAACCATTAGTAGCATTATTGATAATACTCTGTATCTCTATATGTTTTAATGACCATTGATTTATTGTAGTTATGACACTAACAGGTAAGATTTACTTAAATAAGCACCAGTTTTTATATCTGATAATTGTGTCTCATCGCCTTTCTAATGAATTCTCTCTTTGAATAGGAGCCTTGTTGTTTAAGTTTATGCTACTAAAATAATGCCTGTTAACATCATATGTGAAAAAGCAATATATTTTGTGATTGCATATTTTACATACCTAGAAAGTAAACCATTAAATTAAACTTCATGTCTTACTTTTTCCTGTATGATATACTGTAATATTAATGGCTAGACATTTCAGGAGAAAATTCAAAATGATACATTTTGATACTAGATTTTTGTGAAAACATAATAATATCTATCAGGTTTCATGTTATACCTCCATAATACAGCACAGTTGTTGGCACATATTTGATCTTCCATAAACATTTATAATTAAATGACTTTAATTATTCTCCCATCAGTGTGTCATTTGGCACAACTTCTAAGGGCACTGCCACTGTCATGCAGAGGGATAAGGAGCAGCAGGATATGGCTGGGGAAAGTAGCCAAATCCAAAAATCTGTGAGGGTAAGAGCGTTCTGGCAGGTTGCATTGGTGGGCATACAAGAAATTAATTATATAGAACTAGATATGTCTAAAAGTATCAGGTGGGAAATGTTGAACCAGGCAAGCAAAAATTCAGTTTAGAAAAGTCAGGGAAGGTCAAATAACTATCAATTTATCTCTTTCTCTTTCTGTTTTAGTCTTTCTGTGTATTTATTTTGAGCAAAACTCACTAAGAGGATTTAGACAAGGAAAACCAATCATCAGAAAAAATATAAAACAAGATCATTATCCAAATTATACATTTGAATATGCCAAATCACCCATTTGGACCTATTTTTAAGGTAACAAAAAGAGTCATATAAATGGCTATTTCCATCAATGTCACTCTATTTATATAAGTGATGCCAACTGTTTAATATACTGAGATTTTTTTAATGTGATTTTGTGAATTTTTTTATGAGTCCTCATAATGATAATAGTAAACATTGTAGTAACAATAGCATTGACAACATCCTTTTACTGAAAAACAAGTTATTTTTTAGAGTTTTCTATATTAATGCAGGGCAATGTTATACAAATCAAATCATTTTAGTAAAAGCATTTCCAGTAGGGGTTAAAAAAGTACCACCTATGTTAGTAGATTCTTGACAGTCTAGTTAAATTCAAGAACATGTGGTAGAAATATATGAAAACAACATTTTCAAGACATTGGCCATCAGACAATGGAGGACAGTGATCTCTGAGAAATAAAAAAGTAAAAAATAAAATAAAAACAACATGTTGAGTCTTCAGTTGACCCAGTCTATTACCTCATGGATACTTCCAGTCCATAAAGTTCAGGGAACTAAGCTGGAGCCTCACTCGTTGCCTAAGTGTGGAATGTAATGGGGAGACAATGGTACTAGAATTTGGAAGGCAGAGTATCAGAGAAGAGAGAAATGTACAGAGAAATCAAAATGTCTATAGCTAGTTCCTTCTGAGTACATAGGAGTGTATAAATAAATGCAGATGTGCCAGGAATCTACTTGGGTCTTATGAAAGAACCACCCATAATAGTTAGAGATTTAGAAAGGCTCATAATGGTAAAGTACTCAGAAGTATCCTGACTCATTAGAGGTAAATAATTAACCATAGACAACAGCATATTTTATTCTCACCTTACCAACTTTAAAATCAAATCTCAAAAGAATCAGTTCCAAGTAACTTAACTACATTTTAGAAAAAAGATCAACAGCACTTTAGAGAAGTATAAAAATATTTTGCAAGGTGAAAAATTCCTAATATCTGCCATGTAAACATAACTTACCAGAAATAAAAAAAAACCTGCAAGAAAATAAACCTATGAGAAAAAATAAAATATATTGAAAAAGACCAAGACTATAGCAGATGTTAATACTATTATAATCTTATTCTATATGTTCAAAAAGCTAAACAGATGATTGAGCAGATTGAGTATATATATGAAAGATATAATACAAACCAAAGTGCTAGAAATGACAACTAATACAATTGATATAAACAGCAAATTAGTCACTACAGAAGAAAACATGTGTTGTCATGAAGACAAAACAAGAGAAGCAGATTCAAAATTAATCACAGAATGTAAAGTGGAATATAATGAACAGAGAATCATCTAGTGTGGAATATCTTCAAATGACCTAATATACATGCATCATTGAAATTGAGAACAGAGAATATGGAGGGGGAGGTAAAAAGAATATTTGAAGAAATAATGACAAAAAGCTGTATAAGTTTGATTGAATGTATAAATTTGCAGACCCAAGACTTTAAAAGAACCTCAAGCATAACAAACAAGTAAACAAGGAACATAGCCAAGAACTGCACAAATCTCTGAACCACCAAACTCTGGGTTTTTACATACATTTTTTTTTCTTAAGAAACCCGAGTAAGCTTCATTAGACAACTTTTCCCATTCACAATGTTTATATTTTTCAGTTAATTATTCTGTTTGACAGGAAGTTTATATAGATTATTTTTCTTAATTTAGTTTGAGAGATTTTTAAATTTGCATTGCCTACTGTTTTGTATCATGCTTAAAGATCATAGCTTTATAGCCAAGAAGCTTCAGCCTTCCCTTTTATTTATAGTTGTAAGTTTTAGCTACATTATTTGGTTGTCCTATATGCATTTGATTCATCTTATCAACTGTCTTAATGTTTTAAATTAATTTATTATTTTTCTGTTACAGTTGCCCCACTTTTTCCCCCATTGCTAACCCCAACCCTGTCCACCCTTCTTCCACAATCAATCCCCACCCCGTTACTCCATCGTCCATGTCCATGGATCATTTATACTAGTTTCTTGACTAGACCCTTCCGCTTCTTTCCCCTCTTCTCCCCTCCCTCTCCCCAAGCCACTGTCAGTCTGCTCCTTGCTTACTTGCCTCTGGTTCTAGTTTTCTCAATTATGTGTGTTATTTATTAGTCTCCTGTATTAGGTGATATCATGTGGTATTTTTCTTTTGCTGCCTGGCTTATTTCGCTAAGCATAATTCTCTCAAGTTCCATCCATGTTGTCGCAAATGGCAGGAGTTCCTTTGTTCTTTCTGCTGCATAGTAAGTATTCCATTGTGTAAACGTAACAATTTTTTTAAATTCATTCATGTACTGATGGGCAGTTATGCTGTTTCCAGCATAACTTGTTATTGTGAATAGTGCTACTATGAACATAGGGGTGCATAGGTTATTTTGAATTGGTGTTTCTGGATTCTTTTGGTATAATCCTAGCAGTGCAGTGGAATTGCTGGTTCAAAAGGCAGTTCCCTATTTAGATTTTTGGGGAAATTCCATACTGTTTTCCATAGTGGCTGCACCAGTCTGCATTCCCACCAACAGTGCACTAGGGTTCCCTCTTCTCCACATACTCAACAGCACCTGTTTGTTGATTTGTTGATGATGGCCATTCTGACCTATGTGAGGTGGTATCTCATGGTGGTTTTTATTTGCATCTCTCTGATGGCTAGTGATGTTGAACATAATTTTATATGCCTTTGGGCCCTCTGTATGTCCTCTTTGAAGCAGTGTTTGTTCAAATACTTTGCCCATTTTTAAATTGGATTGGCTGTCTTTTTGGTATTGAGTCTTATACATTCTTTATTAAACTGTCTTAAATTTCCTTGATCTCATTTTTTCTTACTCCCCCACCTCCATTAGATGACCTATTCATATTAGGTCTACCTGCAACTTCTAAGGTAAATATTCCAAGTTTCCAGCAACTCCAATCACATGTCAAATCTGATGAAGCACTCCAGTGTAAGGACTGGGATATGGCTTCTCAGTAGCTCTAAAAGGAAAAATTATATGATCCAAAATTCTAGGAGCATCAACTCCCTGGTGAATAATCAATCATTAACCAATGGGGACATGAGACAGAAGGGAACTTCAGATAATGCCTTCTAATTCCTGCCATCCAAGGAATAAATACAAGGCTTGTTGTTTCTTTACTACTGTCTAAGAACATTCTGCTGGGACACTTGAACTTTGCTTCAGGCCAAACAAGGTAGTTTGGAGTTTATTTTATAGCTTTTATTTTGTGTCTATGCTTCCCCTCCTCTGAGGGCTGATATAGTGCTGTGCCTTGATCCAGGTCCTTACATAAGTGTATTAAAGTTGTAAAAATTCATCAGCTATATACTAATGTATACTTATATATACTTATCTACATGGCAATAAAACACTTGAAAAATAGTCTATGCACCCACAAACTGTCCTGACATGCTTTCTTTTCAAGAATCTATGCAAAATCTTGCTAGTCTCCATTATAGTTCTATTTATATGCAGTACTGGTGAGTTTTAGTCCAAGCTCAGATACCACTAATTGTCTCCATTAAAAGATTAACACATTCTCTCATGTTTCTCTCTCTCTCTCTGCTCAGTTGTTTTCAAATATCTGGCAATTTCTCTTCCACATCAGCAGTATGAAAGTTATTTGGATGCACAGTGCTTCAAAATGCCTGGGTAGTTTTTATTTGTTTTATCTATTTTGAAACAAGTAATTGTGAAAAAATCCAAGTAAATCTGTGTTTTTTTTCATCTAAATTTATCAATGATAAGCCTTTCTCTTTCATGAAGTGGGCATTTCTGAAGAGCACAGATTAATTTGTTTGGAAGAATGTCAATTAATTTCAGATTATCTAATTGCTTTCTCATAACTGGACCTAGATTTTACATTTTTGGAAGAATGCTATGTTAATCATATTCTGCATGTATATTTATTTTTGAGCACTGGTGGTTTAAATGACTTGAACACTGTTACATTCTCTAGTCACAAGTTCATTTTGTCAAAATATTTACTTTATAAGAGTTATTTACATATTAAAGTCAGAAACGTGTTCCTTTATTAAACCTGTTCTGTCCCATACACAATGATCTGTACAGTCTACCAAAATTACTGTGCCTCTATATTTAGGGTCATAATGAAAAAGAACTGAAAATTCTGGTAATCTATGTTTTCATTTGATATAATTGTTTTTCTCAGCTCCACTGGATTTTAATATCAAAATCATTATCATTTTTATGTCATCCAAACCTCCTCAATATGTAAATACTAGTGGATTTCCTAAAGTGTTACATTTTAATTCAATTATAATTTTATTTATTTTATTTTTTAATAATTACTTCATAATGTAAAATCTTGACCATCAGATAGGTTATCATTTGTATTTAACCAGCTATTAAGAACTCATAGTCATATGTATGTATTTTTTTCAGTTTCTTAATTATTTTCAGGTATTTACAACTATGTATGTATTTCCAAGAATTCAGAAAATTTAAATTAATATAGTTATTTATTTACGTATTGTTCTTTTATATTACTTTTTTCCCACTTTTTCTCCCATTGTTCCCTCATTCTGCCCACCCCTTCTCCCATAACATAGTTTTTAATTAAATATGACTATACCATAGACATACTATTGCAAAAGTGGGTCACATAAGGGAAATTATTATTTTCAACATCATTTATTAAAAACAAAGTAGCCACCTTTATATTGTTTACATATTTAAAAATAGGAGGCCTATAATAGTCTTGCATGACCGTGTACAATTTTTAAATTTTGTTTGACACTGTTATTATTATTATTTTAGTTATTAGAAAAAAATGTAACACGTTTAGTAATGTTACCTTGGAGAGTCATGAGGTCAGGCCTAGATGGACATCGAGGAGCTGAAACCTTCACAGGTGCTGCATGGGGGCTGCGCAGAAGGCCATCCAGCACCAGGATTCAGGGGTGCCTCCAAGACTCCAACCGACCCCCCTGGATGTGCGGGCACCATTTTTAGCATTAGGAGCTGGGCTGAGGGCTGTATCTTCTTCTGGCTTCCCGACATCAAGTCAGAGGTGAATTAAGGTTGGTCAAGGCTCCAGGCGCAGAAGAAAATATTGGGCCCCTTAAAAAAAAGAGAGACAGGGAAAATAAAAATACATGTTAACCATATTTTTAAATAAATGAAGAATTGCACATATGAAACCAAACGTGGTGTCATTAGAAAAAAAGTGTAAAGTTGGGGTTTTCCAGGGCCCCTCAGAAGTCGGGGCCCAGGGCGCCCATCATTACATCCGTTTTTCCCCCTTTTCCCCTGACCCTGATACCTTTAGACAGTGAGAAAGCTGAGGAGTCCCTCCCATTGGCCGAGATGGCTCAGGGGGAGGTTCTAACACTGAGCTACCAAAAGCTAAAAAGGTAAATGGTCAGGCCTGAGAATTCCAAAAGCTACCAAGATAATTAGATAGGACAAAACAACAAACAAACAAAGAACAAAACAAGACAAAATAAAAACCTTTCCACCATTCCTGCAAGAAGCAGGGGCTTGACAGGAAAGAAGGTGAAGAAGGGGTGGTCTTTGAGATCAGTTCACCATTCTTCCAAGTCCTGGCACCTGAATTAACCTCTTTCCTTGCACAAGCGCGTATCTCCTGAGTTTGCCTTTCGCTGCAGCAGGCAGCTGAACCTGCATTTTGGTTACAGTGATTTTTTAATTGCTAATTAATAAGTTTTAAATATTTTTTATGCATCTCTTTATAGTCAAAGCAATCTTACAAAAATTCATGACTTTTTTTCCTAGAGGCTTGGATGTAAGACATTTTTATCTCCAGTGGTAAATAGATCTGACTACATGTTTAGCCACAAAGTCAACATGATTAATAATATCTCTTAAAGGAAAATTAAAAACATTCTTTTTTATCTAAAACAAAAAAGTAAATCACTGCAACAAATACACTAATGCTCTTAATCCATTACATTTATAGATTCCATTATGTAAATTTATTAGAATTTTATGTAACATCATTTGTTCAGAATAACATAATATTACAAACCATAAATTGTAGCTGGCTAATGAATCTAAATATGTTTACTTGTTTAAGTGCTGAGGAGTAAAAATGCAAATACTGTTAAACCACAATTGACTCAGATCATCCACGCGTGAATGAAGACAAAAAAATTAATCAAAACAATAAAATGATGCTCATGTATGTAAATAATATCAGAATACCATCTACCAGACTTTGTACTTGATGTTAATGAATGAACAAAAATGTTTAATAATAGTTTGCTATGTGTTATTTATTTAATTGAATAACTCCCTACCTTCTTGCGTAAGTTCATTGTTTTGATTCAGATGAAAAGTTCTCAGGTTGGCACCTGACAATTTATTTTTTCTCCTATTTGTTTTTATTTTCCAAGATTATTACTTAAGTTATTTATAAATGTGTAAAAGAGATAAAAGTTCAGGATGAAATAAAACAAAAACCTATTATTTATTTCCATACTTTAATCAGAGCTCACTAGCTCAATGACTAATGTCTCTTATTATCCTTGTTATAATCTTCCCCCATCTATCTTCAATACTTAACATTTAGTTTATTCTCCAAATCTTCAAGTTCTTATACTTGGAACCATTTTATTTACATCAGACCAGTAGTATTGATTTAATATGTCAAAAGGATTAATAGCCATAATGTTAACTAGATGTTGCATATTTCTTTTCAGTGAGTATGCTGTCTCATTTGAAATTTGCACTGTCCTCTAAGGTGGTATTTCTCAAGTGAATTAGATGAATATAAGCTGAAAGAAGGAATCTATAAAAATATTTACTTTTTTCTTCTGGAACTTCTTTTATTCGGACACTATCCCCATTTATAAGGATTCTAATCTCATGGTTTAAGCACGTCACAATGCTCTCACATCCTAATACCGCCACGTGTGGTGGTTAGGATTTTGACATATGAATGAGGTGGGTGGGCATGCATTTTCACACCATCACAATGCTGTAGACCTCAACTGGGACCTGAAGGAAGAAGGAACCCTGTGTTCTTGTCTGTACCTACATGGTGCTGAGCTGGGAGCTCCAAAGTAAGAGAGTGTCATATACTCTCACTGTGCAATGAAGTTTTTGTAGGTTTTCTTGATTTTTCTTTTATTTTCCAGTATGCCCTTAGGACAATTTCTCAAGACATTAAATGGTTTGGTTTTTCTAATAATTTTCACCAGTGATGCTTTCTTTTTTTCTGGGTAGGGTGTCCACAGAGCTCCTTTTACTACCATTTGGGAACCAGTATTCCCACAATCCACTCAATTTAGTCTAGTACCTTTTTAATTTTTAGGTACACTATTCTAGTTAACAATTTCAATTTGTTCTTATTTATACTTACAATTGTTCTCATGGTATTTCTTTTAGGGTCCCTTGTTATGTTAGTATTTTTTAACAGCTTGCCTGCTAATTTCAATACTTTGGTCATTTCAGGGTCTGTTCTTATTATCTATTTTTTTCTTCATGATCAGTGATATTTTGCTGGTTTTCATTTGCTTGCCTTAATCTTTTTTTTTCCTGTATACAGAATACCATGGATATGTTGTTGTAAAGCATCTGAAGTAAGTTTTCTTCCTTTAAAAAGTATTAACTTGTGTTTTGACAGCAATTAAATTATTGGAACATTCTTTTGATCTTATCAGACTTTAATTCTGTTTTGTTACAGCAAACCTGTATTGTATTTGTCTTTTTTCCCTAGAGCTTGTTCCTCTCACTAAGGCATACCCTTGATTCCCAAAACATCGCCTTTCTTGCTTCTACACTAAATGTCTAAATTGCTCAATCATGTCTTTTCATTCGGGCTGTGCCGAAGTTCCCGTATGTTTGTTTGAGCTGCATGATCTCTGTGTCTCTGTGAAGCTCTCATTCCAGCGTCCACTCTGCCAGGCAATACATGGTCTTTCCTGGGGCGCGGACAGCTTGGCCACAGCCAAGGGCTCAAGGGAAACCTGTACAGATTTCAGGGCTCCTCTCTGTACTTTCTCCTCTTAAGTGTCCTGACACAAAAATTTGTATATGACTCAATAGCCAAGAAATCGTATCACAGTTTCTGCAGGCTAGCAAAACTCTCGTTTTGTTTTGCTTATGTACAATTTCTCTGTGCCATAGTGAGGAAGGTGTTTATGGTCTGAATGCTGAAGCAAATGTGGAATTAAATTTGCATATTTTTATTGTTTTAAGGATCACTGTAAGTTGATGCCAGTTAATAATGGCAAATATGGTTTGGTAATATATTTTGACCAAAGTTTTAGTTATTTATATTGGGAGTTTGTTTTAGTCCACCTGACTTCCTTTAACAAAATACCATAGACCGGGTGACTTATAAAGAACAGAAATTTATTTCTCACATTCTGGATGCTGGGAAGTCCAAGAACAAGGTGCTGGCAAATTTGATATCTGATGAAGGCCTGCTTCTTGATTTACAGCCAGCCAGCATTTCTATTACATAATAACTTTATTATAAATGATTTTTGGTGAAGTGTTTGGAATGGGACATATCTAATTTTACTAAAATATTTAATAAAAACATAGTAATACTTAAATAGTTCTCTTGAAGTCAATGACATGATCATAGTTCTTATTAAATTTTCAGCAAATTACAATAAGTATAAATTTGTAATAATGCCTCTTTATTTGGAGTTGATTATCTTAAATAAGGAAAATGCATGTTACATTGTAACCATGTAGAAGTTTGCAATATGCATTGAGTGAACAGCCACATGAGTTCATATACCTTTTAATTAGGCAACAATAACAAAAAACAAATGTCATTATTTTATTTAAAAATGAAATCTATCAATGATTGCTAGAAAATTTTAATATCATGTAAATTAGTGACAGGCCATAAGCTGAATATATGTGTAAATTGGTTCTTAGTTTTCTCATTTGTTAGAAAAGATGTATTGATTAAACATTCAAGGGTAGAATTGCAAATATGGTTTAAAAGAATGTTTTAATTAATAAATATCTAAAAAATACACAAATGTTAAAAATGTAGATAAACCCTGGTCAGTGTGGCTATGTTGGTTGGAATCTTGTTCCATACACCAAAAAGTCATCAGTTTTATTCCAGATCAAGGTACATATCTCAGTCACAGATTCAATCCCTGGTTGTGGTGTGTACAAGAGGCAGCTGATTGATGTTTCTCTCCCACGTCGATGTTTTTCTTTCTCTCTCTCCCTTTCCGTTTCTCTGAAAATTAATAAATATGTCCTCGAATGAGCATTAAAATATCTCTCCTCTCATTAAAATATATAATGTAATAAAAAAATAAGTGAATATATATGCATTGTATTCAATACTTCAAAATTACAGACCCACTATAACTAAGCTCGTGTATGATGGTCCACATGAGGTCATTGCAAGGCCTTATTCTATTGAAAAATGAAATAACACAATGATAAGTATAAAGAAAGTATTGTAAGAATTGCTGTATTATTTTTAAAAATTCTGGAATGTTGACATTTTGCAGAACACAATACTTTTGCTATGAATAATGTAGATGAAAAATATTTCAATCTGCATAGAGATCCTACGGTTCAACTCAGAAGTCCTCTTCCTTAAAAGTTACTGCTGCAATGTTTGGTAATACCTAGGGTGACATCCCTTTGGGGAGCATGGTGTAGTGCCAGATCTGTATTTTATTAAGCCAGTAAAATATTTAACTTCACATCTATTATGGTGTAACAATTAGGTTAATAGTATAATATAATATACATGTGCTGATTTGAATCATTTGAGGAATAGGCATCAAGACAATCTAAACTTGCAGCAATGTTAGACATTGGAGAGAGAAATTCACAGTATTGGGAGTCATCTAAACACAACTCTATTTTGATCCCGAAATAAGAGGAAAAAAGAAGATTGATTGATCTGTAAACAGCTGTGTAATGTAGGAAATTTCCATACACCTGTTGAAGAGTCTTCAGAGGTATTTTAAGTCTTCTGGAAATGGTTCTAAAAAGGATCTCTACACACTCAGTTACTGTCGGGGGCAGCCCAAGAAATTATAAACAACTTAAACACAGAGATGGATTTCAGAGCCTGGCAGCACGTGCCCAGGGACAACTCTTTCCTCTCGTTGGAGGATGTTAAGTGAGTGAGTGTGGTCACCACATTACTTCCCTGAGGTGAATCTTATGGAAGCAATGCCAGAAAAGCACTTGAAATAGTTTCAAGGTTCTGCTCAATAAATGCTTGCTATTGTTTGGAGGGGTAAACTACTGACCCTAGAGTTTGAAAAAAGCGAGGGTACACTTGTAGACCCTCAGCACTTTGAAAATTAACAGAATTTAGAAGTGCTAAGCCAGAGTGCCCATGTACAAAGAGAGGCAGACATGTAATAGCACATAAACTAGTGACAGGCCATAAGCTGAATATACATACTGTGTGGGAAGCAAGATTCCTGCTTCACCTCACAGGTCTTTTTCCTGACCTGGCAACAGCATTGAAAAGAGCAAGATCAGGTTTTTTAAGGGAGAAGATAAGGACTAATAGAATATCTCAGCTTGTTCCTGAGACAACATGCTCACCTATTATACATTGGAAACTGCACTAAGTTAGTACAAACATACAAACCAGCCTCCAAGGGTATGTGAACAGAAGGGTCTTAACAGCACTTTTGTGATCAAGCAAGATATATAATTTTCAAATTCTGTCATCATTAAAATTTTAAATTAGTTCAGTCAAAACAATACATTATTGTTATGACATATAAGAGTTTTACTTACAATATGATTCAAGTGCAGATTCCTCCCTCTGCACACATTTTTCTCAGCTTTTATGTTGCAGTATTTGGATATTAGACAATAAAGGGACTTGACATTTTTAAATATGCATTCATATTCAAGGATAACATTTTATGACTTTATGATACTTCAGTTACAACAAATAGACTATGTTCAAATTTAGATCATGCTCAAAGAGTTGCATGAACAAATTTGAATGTGTGTAAGTGAAGGCAGAAAGAACATTCAGGGGCAAGAACAATATGAGATCTAAACACTACATGGCGTTGTTGAGACTTGGACTGTTTATATCACAGAGCACAGAGATATTTCAAGAGATGAAGAGATGCAGACATTTCCTTTAACTAGCTACATACATAGACTGTCACATATATAACTGATAACATTTTGTTATTTTTTTTTCATTTTGACCATAATTATAATTACCAGGACAAATTTCGGTTCAAGAACATGATATCTATTAAAGGCTTCATAGCCACAAATCTTTGCCAATAGTTTAAACTTACTAAGCCTCTGTTTTAATATCTATAAGACATAGTAGAAAAAAAACTACCTAATCGTAATGCTCAGGCATTAAATTTATAACATATGTAAAAAAAATTACCACACATCTAGGTCAAAGTCAAAAAATATAAGAAAGAAAATATAAAACTCAGATATGGGCTCTCACAGAACAAGGCAAACTTTCACAAAAAGTATTTAAAGAAGTTTCCAGGTTGATGAAACCATTAGCTGCCATTCATTGATATATTTTACAAGGTCTTTTATAATAAACTACTATACAGATGACAAGATCTATGAACATATTAACTAGAAGTTTCAGACTCAAACTGAACACATGAATTATGCAGATGGCAAGTAAAGACCACTTATTTTCTAATGCTGAACACTTATATCAATGTAATCAAAATTTTAGTAATATTTGAAGAGGAAGTCATAACTATGGGAAAAATTAAGACTTTTATGTATATTGATCATGCTTTTAATTCATATGGCTGTTTTAATATACATTTTGATATCAATGTGGCTAAAACAAAATAAGTTCAAACTAAAAGTGTACTGCATTTACCCAGAAGACAATAAAATTTTATAGTTATATATATATATATATATATATATATATATACATATATATATATATATATATGACTGTTAGAATAAGTCAAAGAAGTTTAATTATGTGACCAAATTCTAAACATTTGTGCTCATTAGACTCTGAAAGTACAATCTAATTTAAGAAACGGTGAAATCAAATACTTATTTAAATCATGTATAAAATTCATTATCATAAACTCCATCACTATACACCATGCAATAATAGTCTAGCATCAGTATTTTACTATTTTTTAAATAGTAAGGTACTATTTTCTATTATTAACAGATTATTGCATTTGTTGTTAAATAGGGAGACATATAAAGATATACTGTTTAAAACTCACTGTTAATACACTGTTATTAACTTCTGATAATACAAGATTCAACTGCTCCAACTCAACTACTTTAAATGATTTCTATCAAACTAATAAAAATATTTTTGTGTATCTCATTTATAAATATTTGAGAATATTTTCATATTTATATAAATCTTACTAGCAAACCAATGATGATATATTCTGTTCATTTGAGAAAAATGTATTCACAAAGAGGAATAATAAATACTAGGTTTATCTTACTGAATATTTAATCACTGGAAAAAGTGTAAAATCCTGTTCAGAAAGCCTATGCTCCCCTAACAAACTGCATCATGCAATTGAAATTTTTGGTAATGGATCATTTTTCCAAAGTTTTCTTATATTTAGTTATTCCTTTTGTTCTCTTTTCTTATTTTTTCTTTCTTTCAATCATTTTCTTATTTATAACGAAACAATTTACCTAACATGAAAATAAGGCAAAATGACAACCAATAGATTATTTACTATTCTGAAGTATATTTTTATAAGCTTACTTCACATTAATCTAATTTTTCTCAGAGATGTATATCTGTTTGACTGATGGCTTTCAGCCCCATAAAATTAAAAATTAACACGCTGAAAAATTGTGAGTTTGATCATTTGTGCTCATAGAAATAGCTCAAAGCTTGTGATTTTGTTACTCTTTTAAAACTTAATCTATGTTTTAGCTTACTTGACATTCTTACTCAGTGAATTGTTTTAATGAATTTTTCAAACACCTATAAACATGATCTGTTGTTTTTCTGCTAATTCAGAATTAATAGAGTAAAACTTTGACCAAATGCTGAAACCAAAATTAAAACCAAAAAGTCTGAATATTTTGTATTTACACATTTTCCTGTCTATTTTCTCCCTCTTTTATTTATTCATTCTCATTACCTTCCTTTTCCATATTTTCTTCCTCCCTTCCTCCATTTCTTTCTCCCTTCTCACTCACTTTTCCTTTGTTTGCTTTCAATGTTTCCTTTTCTTCTTCCTTCTATTTATATTTTCTACATTTACCATTTTTTACTAAGCTGTACATTAGATTATTAATTCTATAAGCATTTACAATATTTGTATTAACTTATTATAGCTTTACAAACACACATCATGAATGTCCAAGTATTTTAATTTTGATAAAGTCTAATTTATAATGTTTTGTTACATGTTTAACCACACAGAAACTTTATTTATTTAATATGGCTTTTTCTTCTTATTTTATTTGGTTCAAACCAGCCTTGTCCAGTTTTGGAGCACCCTGACTTACCCATTTTGTTCTCCTTTGCACAGCCACTGCCATAATCATTATACCCTCAGTGCATTGAAGTTCCAATAAGCATCAAATAATCTTAGGAACAAAGACTTGGGTCTGTTGACCACAGACAGTTTTAGTTATACTAAAGATAACAGATAGGCCTCATTGTGTGTTCCAGCTGCATACCCAGACAAGGAAAATGGCTTCCTTGACCACACCGTTGAGAAACCAGACAGATCCATGTGCCATAGCTGACATCAGGACCAGATTCTATGATCAACTACCCCCTACAATCTCTTTGACCAGTCAGCCTTAACCATGACCCTAACTGCCATAGTCATAATGACTAATGATCATTCCCTTATGCAACCCATCCCCGAGAAACCATCAAGAAGACACATCTTTGACCACGAGCTAACCTCTGACTCCAAGCTTGGTGCTATTTTCTTAATTAATAAACCTTTTTTTTTTTTTTTTCTTGGCTGCAAATTCCTGTTTACATTTGATTAGGCTTTGATACATGAAAGCAAAAGAACCCTTTGTTTTTGTAATGTGCACTATTGATTTCACATCCTAGAAATTATTGACAAATTCAATGTCATGAAGTTTTTTCTCTGTGTTTTTCAAAAAATGTGAGTCTTAGTTTCATTTTGGGTGTTTTTTTTTTTTTTTTTTTTTTTTTGTATATTGTGTAAGGACCAAGTTTCATTCTTTTGCATATGTATACCCAACTTTTTCAAAATCATTTGTTGAAAAGACTAGCATTTTCTCATTCAATAGCCCCAGCACTCTGTTATTTTAAAATATTGAAGTCTCAAATATGATTTGAAGTTACCTTAGTAAATAATATGGTTTATAAGTTAAAATGGTTTATCCACCTCAAATTATAAATATTATGGTATAAAATTGCACCTCAAGGTTCTGAAATATGTAATTTACTTTGCAGTTATGAATTTGATCATTTGGCCTATTTAACTTTCCTTTTATTTTCTGAAATAATTGAAGTTATTGGTCATAAATTTCTGTCTTATAGACCACACAAAACCAGATTTATGTATATTTTAAAGCAAGAGTAAGAATACTTTACTGAAGGTAATACTTTAACTGACAAAGATTTAAAAGTTCTTTGTAGTGTAAACGGAAAAGTGCAGTACATAGAAGTGTCAATTTATGAAAGGTTACACTTGTTTTGTCAAGTGTCTGAAGCTTTTATATCTTTTGTTTTGCCTGCTAAGAAGCAGCATATTTTAGAGGTTTCCACTGCTAAGACCTTGTTCTGATGGAAATAGTTACTAATGTACTCAAAGAAAATGCAGGTAACTGACATTTACACAGTCAATTATTTCAACTATCGCTGTTTCTTTAATTGCACGCTGCATGTCTACCACTTCTAATGCCATCTTGGTATCAGACATTCTGCTTTATTTCTGAATTTCACTGCTTGTGTGATCCTTTGTGAATAACAGTGTAGGTACTGTGTACATTTTTACATTAACTTGAAACATAATTTCATTGGTTTTATATACTTCTGTTCAAAACTATCTGGTACTGATTCTTAATCTATTTTAATCCATGTATTCTGTTGCTTCTGCTCAACTTACGTGGGCCAGGTATCTGCTAAATTTATTCGTAGAAACTCTTTCTTGATTAAAAAAAAACAAAAAATTAAAATGTTTTGTTTTTATGCATTGGATATTATTTGTATTTCTATTTCTGATTTATTCTGAATTGAAAGTCTTATAACTTTTATCCCCCTAATCACCATCTATGTCTTGATTAGTCTTTCTTTCTCCCTGAACTCCATTTCTATACCCTAAGTTAAATCAATAGAAAGGGGTGAATCTTATCAATTTGTTTTCTTTTAAAAGATGATTAATATTATCCCTTTTAAATTAGAAGTAAATAAAAAATAATATTTATATTTCTTTCAATAATTGCTTTAACCTTTTGACTCTCTAAAGTTTGAAATGAAATACTCCTATTATTCTTGCTCTATAAAGTTTTTTCCAAACAAATTTGCTGACTGAATAGAATATACTATATTTTTCTTAAAACTAGTGACTATATGGTATCCTCATGAGGAATCTCTAACACATGAATTTGTCTTATTGAATAATTTAAATATTGTATCAATTTAGCTTTTAGTAAGCATTCTGTTAGAAAGACACTCATTTGTACTACAGGAAATCCACTTACAAAATTTTATGTCAATTTATGTTCACTACATTTTTTTCAGTCTGTTCCACATCTTAAAATTAATGGCTTAGGAATATAAAATGAGCAATAGGTCTTTCTTTTTATTTTAATTATTAAAATTCAGAAGTCATAACTTCTGTGTAAAAGTTGAAGAACTTGTTAGTACAGTGTTCCCTTACTTATCATGGGTATTACTTTCTAGACGCCCCTGCAACAGATGAAAATCCACGAAGTAGAAACCTTACATTTATTTTAGTATTTATATATATTTTAAGGCTTTATAAACCCTTCCCACACACTTATAAACCATTCCCAGTGCCTTATTAACCTTTCCCACTCCCTTATTAACCTTTTCCACACTTTTATAAACACTACCTGTGTTCTTAAACATATTCTACACTCTTAAACCTATGTAACTTTAACTACATATGTATACAGTACTGCAAAATCCCGCGATATAGCAAAAAATCTGCAATAAATAATTAAATATAATATTTCTAAAAATCCCACAATACAGTGAGGCCACGATAAGTGAATCACGACATAGAAAGGAGCTACTGTATTTTCCTCTGTATATTCATTTATACTCAAGCAAGCTTTTTGGTAAATGAAAGTTGGTTTATGCTTATTATGTTATTTGGATATTTTTTGTTTTGAACTATTTATTCCAAATTAAAGATCCAATATTTAACTAGTCTTCTGTAACATAATAGCTCTTATCAGTTGATAGTTTTGAATAGTTTTAAATAAAAGGGAAATTTTTGAATTGATTAATTATATTAATGAGATTTAATATTTTTTCTAACTCTGGTATCATTCATAAACTTGAAGTTTGAAGAAAGAAAATATTTATTTAAGATTAACTTTACCATTCTACCGCTATTTGTAAGGTAACCTATTACAATGTGAGACTGCAGGGTTGAAGGAACATCAGCCTGCTTTCAAACTTTTACTATAACTAATATAATAATATGGTATTTGTGGCTGAAATGAATAATATTAAATGAATGTGAGTAAACCTTTAAGATTAGATAAAGAGGAAAATAAAGAGGCAGATATTTATTTTATATTGGTCATTATAAGATAGTTAGCAATTAACATTTGCAGCATATAGAGATGTTATTTGGGCAACAAGATAACATCTGGTGTCCAGATATCTATGGTCACCAATCACATTTTGCCCTTTATTTTCCCCCTACCCTTGAATTTGTACTGTATTAAGAATGATTCTTGCACAACTAATGGACATAATCTAAAAGGGGGGGACAACTGGAGGGAGGGGGGCCACCGGGTGGAGGGGAGCAGAGGGAAGGGAAATTGGCACAAATGTAATATTTTAATCAATAAAACACATTAAATCTGAAAAAAAAAAGAATGATTCTTTTCCTTTATTTTGTTTAAATATGCTCTATTGATTATGCTGTTACAGTTGTCCCAATTTCTTTTCCTTTTGTTCCACTCAACCCAGTGACATCCCTTCCACCAGTTGCCCCCCCCCCCCCTTAGCCCATGACTATTGGTTGTGCACATAATTCTTCTTAACATCTTCCTGTCTACTCCACTCCCTCCTACTATGCTTCCTAATTCCTGCAGCATCTCCCTCCCTTTCCCCCTTCCCCCTCCCTGCTGACCTCCCCCCATAATGTTCCTTATACCTATAATTCTTTTCACACTCTCGTTGCCTACTTAGTTTTCCTTTGTTTCAGTTCTCTAGCTTTTGTTGTTGGTTGTTGTGATACAGCTTTCATTTTAATATTCATAGTTTTGATCCTTTTCCTCCTAAACAAGTCTTTTTAACATTTCATATAACAATGGTTTGGATCTTTAAGATGATTCTTTAGAAGCTAGTCAGCCATTTTCTAGGCCTGCTGGCTTTTTTAATAAAGTCACTTTTGTTGCTCTCAAACTGTCACTCAAATTATTGGTTGTCATGGTGCCTGCACTAGGAGCCTGAGCTTGGTTTCACTTGGGAGCAGTAACTGTTAGCATTGGTACTCAGGTGTTAAGAAAAAAGAAGGAAGCTGACTGACTGGGCCTGAGTGAGTCTGGAAGTTACACTTAATCAGGCTTAAATCTGGAAGTTACAGCGTCAGACACTCTAGGGGATAGCTAATTCCCTGCCAAGGGGATTAACAAACCTCCATCCTCCTGTGTAGAAAGAACAGCTTTCCAATCTGCTCAGGGTATGCTGGTCCACTTGCTTAGGCTATGGGCTTATGGGGGGAAATATACAATGAAGGGGAAATTTTTTTTTTAGGAACATGTGCAGTAGAAACCAAGATGGCATATGGGGAGGGAAGCACAGCCACCCTAGAAGCGGTGATACAGCAGAACATTGGAGCATGTGCAGTAGAAGATGAGATGGCTCCAGAAAGGAAAGGTGCCTAGCCTGGGAAAAGGATGAGATTGGGTAGAGAAGGACCTAGCAGAAACCCAAGAAATATTACTAAAGAGATTGACTAGTTCGAAAGAACACCAGCTCCTTCTTAAGTCCTAGGTGATATAAGCAAACCTTAACAAAAGCCTGTCTTGGCAGCGAGCATCTGCCTGTTCGTCCACACACTTTGTAGCAGTTGTGCAGCTCCAAACACAGGTCCAGGCGTGGGCCCGGGTGCAGCAGCACACCCAGGAACAGATGCTAATCTAACCAGATGGGGACAGAGACTAAGGTGGACTAAGCTTTGGAATAAAATGAATTGGATTACAAAAGCTTCAAATGCTCTACCAATGCCAGGCCAATAGCATAAGACTTCTAGACCCTGGGCCTTCTTCTGGGCTTGGTGCAAATAAGGCTGGACTTATTCCACAGTGGGATGTATTGAGCCACCCGGTTGTGGATGAGACACTTGGTACATGAGACAGTGTTTGGTGCTTTCTCCAGCTCCAAAAAATCTTGTCACTACACCCCATTCTCTCATGTATGGGTCCCTGAAATGCTTTCATGGGACTTCATGGGAGAGCCCTATTTCCACTGGCAACATCACTATCCTCAGGGGAGCACATAAGCCTGTTAAGTATCCTGTAATACAGTCATGGATATTTCCCTACCATGCTTCCACCCATCTTCATGTAATCTTCTTTATATTCATCTTAATTCCAAATACATTAATGGAAATGCAAAACTGTAATTCTTCAGAGTACTTGAGGGCTTTCTTCTTCGCATGTTTTTAGTATGACTCAAATAAAGCCTTAAAATACTTCTCTACAGACTTGGATATTTCTACATAGACATAGTACACTAAACTAGTGTTCTCTGTGTATATACTCTCTGCTTATTATAAATATAAAAATGTATCTACATTTAGCTGTATATTGCCTTCCTTCCTAATTTGGTTGGAAATTATATTCTTTCAGTAGTTGCACTTGAAATTAAACATAGTTGATATTTTAAATGTTATGTAATTCAAAATCATTACTGTAATTTCTCCAAATTAAAGGTCCTAGAAATTCTTCATTCTAATCATCTTCAACTAGTTTGCAAGATTTTCTTTTACATTTCAGTTATATTTATTATTCTTTTGAACTTTACTAGTATTTTAATACCATTGTCCTTCTTTTCCCCCCTCTTCATCCCCCTCATCGTCATTATCATTATTTGCATAATTGTACTATTCAGTAAAAAATTTCTTACTTATTTAAATTCATTTCTTTATAGTTTTCCAGATCTCCTTCTTAAAATATGTTGAGTTTTCTAGAAGTACATTTTTTAGACACTCTTAGTTTGATGTTTAACTTGGCTAAAAAAATGTTCATTTATTGGCAATGTATTTTAATAATATTTGCAATGTACTTCATATTTGCAATGCATTTCAAAAATATTTTTAAATTTTTTTAGTAGGGCAGTCTAGTTTGCCAGTATTGTCTTCCAGTTCTTTAAAGTCACTATTCTATTTTTTGTTACATTTCTTACTTTTCAAAAATCTCTCATCAGTAATTTATTTTTTCTTATAACTCTTTCCCCCTGGCTTTTATTTATATAATATTTTTGGTTTCCTTTTGCTAGGATTTGTATATAAGTGATTTCTATTTATTTTCTCATATAATTCTTTTAGCTGTGGTTTCATATTGTTTACCACTACGATATAGCCTCAGAGTATTCCACTAACTTGCTTCTCTTTTCAGTTCTTCTGATTCATAGTTTTCCTTATTTAACTCTTCTTTTATATTTCAAATCTTGTCTCTTTGGACTGTATTCTGAATAACTCTTTAAATATATTGTAAATTTACAAAATTTATATTCCTCAATGACTGCTACTCTGCTGTTTTACTCATCAGTTGTGTCCTGTTTGTTTGTTTCTGAGTTAACATTTATATAGCTCATTTTATTTATTTTTCCTGCCCACTGTATTTTGATCATTATGTTTATTTTGTCAATAAGAATTATTTACATGTTTCATACATTGTTATTTACATTCTGTTTTTGAAAATGATTGGCTCTGATGGCTTTAGGCTCCAACAAACTCCTACACTTTGGTTATGTTGATCCTTATACATAGTAACTTTTTATTCTTTTCTGTTTGTTGAATTTGTGTTATTAGATCATAATTGACTACATTTAATATGTACAGTCCATAAGTATCTATGTGCATTGAACTAAAAGTTTCCTTCTTAACCCATAAAGGACTTATATTTGTTTCTCAAAATCACCAGGTATACTAAACAACCAGGACTAATTTAATTTCTCAGCTGCAGAATGTTTTACTCAATGAATAATATGCATTCATGAATGGATTAGCTAGTTCTACCATGGATAAGGGTGTGCAGAAAAATTACATTGCGACAAAGAAGGCTGTCATTATTATATTCAAAGTTAATCTGAATTAGTATGCTTAAGCATCCCTGGGTACTTCTGTTCTGTTGCCTCCCCATTAGCACTGGGGAATTCAATGTAGGTAACTAATCTTACCATTCTGTACAAACATTGCGTTGTCTTTTTTAGATATCAGCATTACTGACTGGAATGATACACGAGTTGAAAATGCAGCAAATTAAAACTTTTTTGTGTCCTGTGCTAGTTGATCTCAGGTTAGTGCACTTTAGGCACTCTGATTTTTTGTATTCTTCTCTCCGCTTATGCAAATGTTCTAGAAATGATGCCTGACCTTAGAAACAAGTAGAATCTGTGAGGAGTATTTGGAAGACTGAGAATGAAATAGATGAAATTTGTTTCTGGTCTGTTTGGAAACATACTAGATCTCTACAGACACTTGGTCAAGGACATGTAGCTTTTTCAAGTACAGTCACTAAATAATAGGATTCATTACCAAAGATGAAGCTTTCATGAAGAGATAATAAGCTAAGATCAATATATATTTAATTTATAAACTGGCTAGTTTCCAAAAAGGCTTTCCATTTACTTGAGAAAACCTAGAAAAAGCTGTTGCAATCCTTTCATACAGAATATTTTTTTCTAAGATAAAATAAAGAATTGGGGGATAAAAGTAGGGGGTAAGTAAAAAGGCTCTCTTGAGAATTTGCAAATGACTTCAGCCAAATGTATTAAGGCTAAGGAGCCGGGACTAAAGACATGATGGTCTCTCTGTAAAGTGATTATGGTAATGACTTGACTGGAGTTTGTATTGAATCTTACATTTGATACAAGACTATAATGGTTATAAAGATCTAACAGGCAATTTCAGCAGAGAGAAGGGAAAACAAAACAAAATGGTCACACCAACAACAAAAAAACAAGCCGTTCTCTTGGTTTACCCTGTACAAAGAGATTTGCCATTTTCATAATACGCTCACAGGGTCTTAGAGAATGTCAGTACATTTTTAATGCTTATCTATTTAGAGTGTTCAAAGCAGACTTGGAAACTGACTGAGGGTTTCAGAGTAAGCTCTCATAATAATAATTTTTACTGGATCCTGGAAAAACTTGCTGACATGACCTAAATTATAGAACTAGTGTCATAAATATAAATATTCTACAAGTCACTAATTAATAAAAATTTACTTTGGGGAGAGTAGTAATATTAGTTTTAAAAGTAACAAAAACTATCCTTCTATCTTTCTATTGCAAATAGAAACATAATCACTTCTCGGAGTGATTATGTTTCTCGAAATTCAGAATACATTTTTATATTGGCAAAGCACAATTTTGAAAAAAAAAAAGCTTTTATGAATGCAATTTGTTATTTCTCCTGCTTGTGATGTCTGATAAGAGGGATGACGGGTAAAGTGACTGGTTGTTTTCCTCATCAGGCAAGCATAAAAGGCTTAATAGTGTTGGAAAGGCCACCAAGAACTTCCATAAATCAGATTTTTAGAGCTGAATATGCTGGGCTAGTCTATACTTTTCCTTTAATCTTTAAGACTGCCATTTTGGTACACTTAGAAGGGTTGCGTTCACAACTGGAAACAGAAAGCAACCATGCAAAACTATGGTTGTCAAGCTTTGTTATGCATTTCTAACTAAGCAGTGTTATGATTGCAGAAGGAAAATAAATCTGCTTGGAGACTGATATTGAATTACAGGGCTGATATGAACATTTCCTAGCATTCATAAATATTTATGATGTTTTCTCTGAATTCTCACTTGGAGGACAGCTGAATTTTATGCCAGTAAATTATCTTTGTTTTATAGCACTGTTCTTTGTCATCTGTCCTGTTTTCATGAAAATTCCTGACATATATAATTATTAACCCCATTTTAGAGATGAAACTCTTAAGGCTTAGTGGGTAAATATTTTTAGAGAGCCACCTATTTGTAACATACAAGAGCTAAGATTCAAACAGTTTTTTCTCCCAACCATTATTAAAAACCCCCCATAAAATAATTTGTTTTAATAGACCAATAGATTAAAGAACAGTAAAATATTTCTAAATTTTAAGGCATTATGGGAAAATGAAATTTCATTATTGAGAAAATAAGTACCCTTAAGTTCATTATGTGACATTTACTCACAAAAATAACTAAATGTGAGCATTACTCATAAACGCATGTCAATTTTATTTAATTTTCTTCTTTGATTGTGAGAAAAAATAGAAAAAAGAAGTTGAACAAAGGATGACTTCAGGAGAGTTCACTCAATATATGCTGAGAATTATGAATTCTTTACTCATGAAATGATGTAATATGAAAAGTCTTGGTTGGCTCAGGTTACTGTAACAAAATTAGGCTCGGGGGCTTATAGACAACAGAAATATGTATATCATAGTTCTGGTTGTCTGCAAGTCCAAGGCTAGGGTGTCAGCCTGATCAGACTCTGGTGAGATCCCTCTTCCAGGTTGTAGACTGTAGACTATACATGGCAGCCTGATACGGCAGACTGCACAATTTCTCTCTCGTGACTCTTCCAACAGCGCTGCTTCCATTCGTGAGGGCTTCGCCTTTAGGACTTCATCTCACCCTAATCACTTCTGAAAGTTTCACCTCCTAATACCATCTCATAGCAGGTAACATTTCAACGTAGGAATTTGGGGGTGGGGGGTCACAAACATTTAGAACTTTTATTATCCTGAAAAATCAAAATATTATGTGTTCCAATCAAAAATTATGGTCCAAACTAATTTTAGGTGCATATCTAACTTACATATTTTATTTAGATAAGAAGCATGTTATCCATGTATACTATTTAAAAGTATTAAGATTTCTAAGCAAATTCTGCCTTTGTATATTATAGCGCAAAGATATTTTATCTTGTTCACAGAATGTACTTGGTTTTTTTTAAGGCCTGGGAAATTTATGGTAGCACTAAGAATATAGGGTAGATAATTGATGAGACAGCTGTGGAATGTTAATGATTTCTTTAAGATTTGATTTTTGTGCAGGGGTATAATGGAGGAATTCAGCAATGTAGGGGGTAACTATCAGCTCTATGCTGCCTTATTTTTTCAATGGAACATCCTCACTTACTACCAACGGACAGTTGGATCAAAATATGTACAAACTCAGTGTTGACCAAAATTTTTTTTTGTGTGTGTGTGTGTTCTAATAAAACTTTATTTGCAAAAACAGAGCAGGTCGGGATTTGTGCAGTTGTTTGCTTATCTCCCATTTAGTCATGGTTTCTAAACTTTCATCTGGTTGACTCCCTTGTCCTTCCATACCCTCCTAAGCTGTGGCCTCCATGTTTGAGGACAGCATTCCAGATCAGAGTGGCCAGCACAAATTCCAGAAGAGCTCCTGCCTCTGGATAGAAGCAAGCAGTGCAAAGCAGTGGATCAACACACAGGGAGCCCCAGGGGTGCCGCATGCCATCTGTGTGGCCTTGAGCAGCTATTCACTTTGTGCTGAATGTTGGGTGCTGCATTCTTTTTTTTTGTTTGTTTGTTTGTTTATTTATTTTTTTTTATTTTGGTTTTTCAATTACAGTTGTCCCCTTTTCCCCTAATTTCTCTCCCCTACCCAACCCACCCCCTCTCCCGCAATCATATCCCTCCCCGTTGTCCATGTCCATGAGTCTTTCATACAGGCTCTTTAATTAAACCCTTCCCTTACTTATCCCCCTTCTCTCCCTCTCCCCTCCCCCCTATTGACTGCTATTCTGCTCTTTGTTCTATTTAGTTCCTTTGTTTGTGTTGTTCTTTAGTTTCCTGTATTAGGTGATATCATATGGTATTTTTCTTTCTTTGCCTGGCTTATTTCACTAAGCATAATTCTCTCTAGTTCCATCCATGTTGTTGCAAATGGCAGGAGTTCCTTCTTTCTTTCTGCTACATAGTATTCCATTGTATAGATGTACCACAGTTTTTTGATCCACTCATCTACAGATGGGCACTTAGGCTGTTTCCAGCACTTAGCTATTGTAAACAGGGCTGCTATGAACATAGGAGTGCATAAGTTCTTTTGAATTGGTGTTTCAAGATTCTTCGGGTATAATCCTAGTAGTGGAGTCGCTGGTTCAAAAGGCAGTTCCATTTTTAATCTTTTGAGGTAATTCCATACTGTTCTCCATAGTGGCTGCACCAGTCTGCATTCCCACCAACAGTGCAGTAGGGTTCCCGTTTCTCCACATCCTCGCCAGCACTTGTTGCTTGTTGATTTGTTGATGATGGCCATTCTGACTGGTGTAAAATGGTATCTCATTGTGGTTTTTATTTGCATCTCCCTGATGGCTAATGATGTTGAGCATTTTTTCATGTGTCTATGGACCTTCTGTATGTCCTCTTCGGAGAAGTGTTTGTTCAGGTCCCTTGCCCATTTTTTAATTAGTGTTGACCAAAATTTATGACTCTTAGTGGATGCATTGCTTTACATTAGTGTAATAGCTTTTTCAAAAGTTTATTTTTGGTATTGATCTGACACACACATTTGTATAAAGTGTGTGTATGTGTGTGTGTGTGTGTGTGTGTGTGTGTGATCTTTAATGAATATCTAAGGCAAGCAACAAATTTTCCCTGAAATTGACATTTTACCTGTAAGTCTCCAGTTTTTATTTTAATATAATTGTATTCTGTCTATATTTTCCTTACCTTTATAGCCCTATGCAATATCAATGAGCACTGCAAATAAAAGTGACATAAAATGAATGTTTATGTTTGGATTACACTCTTTCAGAACAGTTTAATAGTACCATAATCATGGATACAGAAACTCTGTTGAGTTTTATTCTTAAGGATTCTTAATAGGAAAATTAATGCAAGTTACAAATCAGATAAGTGGCTATCAATTTATTCATTTCTATTTATGGATGAAAATGGTCTCAAATCTGTTGACATTTCAATATCTCCAATTCTAAGGGATTCTGGATGCTCAAAATCAAAACAGTACATTGTTTACATTCTTAGTTCACCTGCTTTTGATGAAAACAACATCTGTGCAATTTTTTTTTCTTCCAGAACACATTAATTTCTACATAGGTTGAATTTAGAGCTCAGGAAAGCTAATTCAAAATATCGCTTTTATTCTGTCACATATAGAGTAACATTACAAAAATATACATTTATTTGCTGGTAGACTTACTCTTCACAAATAAAGCATATCATGTCAATTTCACAATAAAATTTTAAATTTAAAAAATACAATAATTTCCATTTGGGGGAGGATGGTGTCCAATTATCTGAGTTTTAACACATGCAGATACTCATGTGTTCATCATCATCATATAGGGAAATGTCATTACCCAAGACCTTCCTTCAGGCTGTCCCTTTGTGGTCAAACCCCTGCTAACCCCCACAAAATTGATCTTCCCTCCCTCTTCATAGAATAGTCCTTTTCATAAACTTGTAAAACTGAAATCATACTGCATTTAGCTTTCTAAGATAGGCTAAACTTAGCATAATGTGATTTATAGTTTTTCCATGTCACTGGCTGGGCCAGTATGTATTTTGTTCTTTTTTGTTATTAAATAGCATTCCATCAAATGAATATACAATGGGTGTATGGTGTGATTGTTCATTTACGTCATGAGGACATTTGGCTTTTCTTCAGTTTTCAGTGATTAAATAATGGTTCCATAAACATTTATGCATATGTTTTTGCATGGTGTAATTTTTGTTTATCTATGCAGGATTTCTGAATAATATATATTTGATTTTCTAAGAAACTGACATATGGACTGTACCACTTTCCATTCTCATCAAAATATATGAGATAAAGCTGAGTTCCTCTATATCCCTGCCAACATTTGCTAACATTTTGTACTTCAGCTTTTGTTTGTTGTTGTTGTTTTGTTCTGTGCCATTTTGATAGGTGCACAGTAGTATCCCCCTGTGCTTTTAAGTTGTACTTCACAAATCACTAATACTTGCATGTACGTTTTCATTTACTTATTTCTCTTCAATTAAGTTTAATTGATAAAGTGACTTTTCAGTTTTCTGCTTCTATTTTTATTGTTTCATATTGCTGCATTGTTGAATTTTGAGTTTTTATATACTCTGAACCCAAGACCTTTGCTGGATATGAGATACACAAATCTTTCTCCCAGCCTATCACTTGTCCTTTTATTTAGCTTTTTCATCATATGTTACACATGTGTTAAAAGAGATAAGAACATTTAGAGTTCATGAATTAATGATCTATTTTGCTCTCTATATTATTTTATTCATATAAATCTAAGTGGCTATATATTCTATCCCTGTAGAAGAACTGTGTAGGTTTTTAATTTGCATTATTTTAGAAGTCGTGTAACTAAAGGTTAATTGCTTTAATATCAATGAACTTTAATTAACTTACCTAGAGACTAGAATGATAGTAGTTATAAAGTAGAACTATTACTAATGTATGTAAAGGCACTTAGCACAACGTGTAGCTTATGAAGGAAAGCAGAGTTCGCTGTGCCAATCATGGGAAGGATTTTTCTTGAAACTTTCTGAGACAATTGGGCATTCACATGCAATTAATTAATTAAGACATTTTACATTATACATAAAAATTAACTCAACAATTTATATACCTAAATGCAAAAGCTAAAACTATAAAATATCTAAAAGAATACATAGTACAAAATGGTCATGGGTTAGGCAAATGATTCTTAGAAAAACCAATGAAAGCATGATCCTTTAAAAACAGTGATGATAATTTGAATCTTATCAAAATTAAAAACTTTCTGCCCCTCAAAAGTCACCATTATGAAACTAAATGATAAGCTGTAGAAAGGGGAGCAAATATTACAAAACAGACATCTGATAAAGGAAATATATTCATAAGGTATAAAGAACTATTCCAATTCAATAATTAGATGTTAAACAAACCAATTAAAATGAGAATAGATTAAATAGATATTTCACATTAGGATAGTTTTTAACTAAACATACTTTTATACATAATGGATATAATTAATTTTACTTCTTTTATAATTTACTATGTTTTCTTTAAGACCTAGATGCATTCGGTTGATACCCAATAAAGCATGTTTCTTGAGTGTGTTTTTTTAATAAAACATCATGTTATTCTATCTTGCATACAGTGCTCTGGCATGCAGTATGTGGCAACTTGGCTTTCTTATGTAGATCTAGTGACTCCAAGATGTTAATTTTGTAGTGACTGAATTTCATTGAGTCAGAGATACAGAAAATGGGCTTCTTCCTTCATTGACTCCTCTTTCAAGGAAAAAAAAAAAAAAAACACAAAGCAAGACTTTGTAATTAATGATATCTGATATTAAATATGTGTCAAAAATGCATTAGGAAGGAGTGGGCAGTTCCATGACATTACCTCTGTGTGGTCCCTGAACTGGACCTAGGCCAGAAGAAAGTTGCTTACTGCAGTGACCAGTTACAGATTGTCCGATCATAATTGATGTCCATTGTAACATAAATCAGCACTTCTCCCATGCCTTTTGCTACATGCTGGTTTTAGAATACGCCACTGCCCTGATTTAGCCAAGCATGTCATTTCCCTCCCGTACCTAATAGCACTGTTATACTAGTACCTGTGACTAGCCCTAGCTGCCTTTCTGCACTATATAATTTGTTGGTGCCTGCCAAGAAACGCAGACACTATTCATGTGTCTTGCAGCTACCCAAGATGTGCCACTTATGTAACTTTCCCTTAATAAACTCTGTTGCCAGACTAAAGTGACCTTATTCTTTATTCTGCCTTTCCCTGCCCTCTGCTTATGGAGTTAGAATTTCATGCTTAGGTACTTCCCTGACTTTGCCTGTACTAACAGACAGTTGTGGTAAACTATCAAGTGCTGTCATCTAGCTAATGGGTGACCATCATTCAGCTCTGTTGGACTCGCATAAGGGAAAATGTGTAATCTTGTCATTCTTTCTGAAGAGTACATATCTGAAATACAATGATATTTGATCACAAATGCAATGAAACACACAAACTGCTTTCGTTTTGACCTATCTCTCCAAGACTCACATAACTGCAACTTATTTATTAGCCAAAGTAAAAAAAAGGAAGATTTTTGTAGATAATTACATAAATATGGATTATTACTTTGAAGTTTCAAAAGAGTCTGAATTTTGTTGCTTTTTGAGAGAGAATACCTCAAGCAATAACTAAATGAAAATATCACTCAAAGCAATATTTTGCAACCAATAATGCAAATTATGAGTGAATATGACCAAACTGTTTCTGCAACTCAGAAGAGAAAAATCTTGGCTGGGAGCAATGCAATGAAAAATATAATGAAAAAGCAAATTAATCAATTGCTTGCAGCTTCCTTTTAGAAAAGTTTGAAAATTGCCTTGATAAGAAAATTTTACTGGGTAGTTGGAAACTTGCCAAAACCCTGCAAGTAGGTATCTGTCATGTGCCAAAGAGGGCAGTTGGGCTCCAAAAACATCAACTTAGGACACTACTTTCAAACATACAAATGCATTTAAAAGTTCTTCAAACATGCTTAAAGCAAGTAAGAAAACTACATTCCGGCTAAGCTTTATAATAATATAGAACAATGATTACATCCTCTAAGAGTGCTTGGCCATTTCTATTTATTGCATTAATAGTGATGACTTATAAAGTTAATAATC
Source organism: Furipterus horrens (assembly GCF_987537825.1). NCBI lineage: Eukaryota > Metazoa > Chordata > Mammalia > Chiroptera > Furipteridae > Furipterus > Furipterus horrens. Next base: position 17,556,257 of record NW_028327175.1, read on the forward strand.
AACAGAATACTCGATATAATTCTGTGAAGAAAAAAAAAAGTAATGCCATCCTTTTAGAGAACATGAATTAACTGGGGGAAAGTGAAGGATTGTGTCGAAAGTTGTTAAGTCAATGATGTGCAAAAAAGTATTAATAATATTCCAACCTTGGTTTATTTTCTCTATAATAATAGTAAGGGGGCAAATTTTAAAAATGCATGCCTTACATGTTCGATTTTTGAGCACTTATAATATGCAAAGTGTTTCCAGGATGGTCCAAATAAACAAATAAATTAAAGTTCAAATTCCTTAAATATTTAAAATAAAACAGTAATATTTGACTATTAAAAGAGTGGTAACATATGACATATACTGAGTTTGGAATAATCTGAGAATAACCTTAAATACTTTATTTCATTTAATATTCAACACACACATTATGATTTATTCCAAGGTAGACATTGAGAAAATAAGTTAACCTAGCTACCTGCTAGTATCATCAAGATTTAATCTCCTGTGCCTGGCAACAAAACAGATCCTTTCTTTATCACATCAACTGACTTTTCTGGCATGGTGGATTTTCCAATTCCACGTTTAGTGAGAATTTTGTTTTGTTTTTGTAATTTATTTCTTTTATTATTTGGAACAAAGTTGTGATGGTTATAAACCTGTACAGGAGAGGTTTCTGTGAGTTCACAGAGATACAGATGGCGCTAGAAAAATGTGAAATCCCCTCATCAACATGTCAGGGTAGCATGAGGACAACGTTTCCAGGTGCGTTTGTGTTATCTGTTTATAGAGAGAAAATTTCTCCCATTCTCCATGCATGCTATTCCCGAGTGACTCCAATTATCTTGTAGTAACCATTTTAGCAACTATTTTACTTGAGGCTCTCTGCTAGGAAATTAAGTTAAAAAGGTCCTTTTGAGGGTCAACAGAATTAGTATTGCACTACCTACCTCTACATATATGGAGACAGTATCATCTGACTCGTATTTTTTAAAGTGGTAAAAAGGCCTACTTTATTGAGTGTTTGAATATTTCTAAACCAACTTCTCAACTGATACACTATAATATAAAAAATGTGCATTTATATATCTAGTATTTGTTCATGTGTCCATGTACAAGTAGATTTAGAGTTGCTGGTGTAGGAAAAGGTATGCAGGTTATGATAATTAGAATAACTTTATTGACTCAAAAGAATATCAATCACACCTGTCAATCTACTTTTGCCCTCCCTGTATGTATATATAGTGTGTGTGATGAATGGGTATATATAATATATGGCATATATGTATATGTACAAGATATATGACATATATGTGAGTGAATGTAGTCATTGTCTAGTCTAGAACACAAGCAGCAAGAGCCTTTGTCCGGTGGGTTTCAAGCAATAAAAATTGAATCAGAATTTTGGAGACAGAGAACAAATGAACATATTCTAGTGTTAGTAAGATAAGTTTAATTGTTCTTAACAGCCTGCAGTTGCAAAGCAACTGGTAAGAAAGGTACATTGCCGAATTTAATCACCTGGTTTCTTAAATGGTAACTTCATGACAATGGTCATGTACAACAGTGTGGTGATTGTGCGGGAGAAGGTGGTATAGGGAACTAAATGGTAATTTTTAAAATTTAATAAAAATTTTATATTGAAGGCTCTATAAATAGGAAGTGATTATATATATTTTAAAGATTTCAATATTTAACGGGGTTCAATTAAGCCGTGAACACCAGAAACGATATTTTGTGACATATTTTTCTATTATGCATCTGGAGTTAGGTTTAAATAGTTAGAATATACTTTTAAGTGATCATATTGAAAAATAAATTCCAATTTTCTAAATGTTTCTATTGATTGATCTTATAAAAAGAAGATTTACTACTTGATTTTTAAATATATATTCAGGCAGCACTTGAATGATGGAAAGTCTCAAGTATTCCTATTGCCTGTAATGGAAATATGCATGCAGATTCTGTCATTCAAATGTTCCTTTTACTTTATCATATTTCACAGAACTTTATATCCAACGGGGAAAAGAGAAATGTGCAAATATGTCTTATTCGATGAATAAACATAAGGACAATCCCCACAGCACTTTGCAGGTTGTGCTAAGGCTTCAGCAGGCAAGAACATGACGGCTTCAAGTGCCCTTCCTGGGCTATTTGTTTTGCATCTGACAGTCTGTGTGTGTTCTACTTGTCGGCACCCGCTTCTCCATTTCATTTTGGGGAAAAAAATCCACCTAATTTTTAAACGAGATAAAGGCAAGCTTCAATATTTGAAGCAAATATATTATATGGTGGGGGGACGGGGCTTTGGCTTTGTGTCAAATACAAAATTTTTCATTCAAGAGAATCATATAAAGAGCCGTATTAACTGAGGTCTACATTTCAGGCCTGATTATTTCTACCTACAGAATTTATGTTGTATGAATTGTTAAGAATTCTATTTGCTAACTAGTTGTTAACAAGCCAGAAATATTTTATTACTTTTGGGATAACAAAGTACTGAGGGGAGGATCATATCTTTTATGGCCAAGGCGAGATTGTCAGATACTTCTTCTTGAACAAATATTTATTTTGGTATTGTAACCACCTGAATTGCCTCAGTAAACAAAGAACTTTTTTTCGTGGACCTTGCATTACAGAAAAAGAAAAAATATAAAGAAAATAAATCATAGGGTTCATAATCATGTGTCGTTTGCTTGTTATAGTTCCCATTTATGCATGCTATCATGACGTTAATAGCAACCTCTTCCATTCTTCAAATCATACTATTCAGATAATATATTAAATGATAACCTTATCAAAATAAATAATGAGTAGGTATGTTATTTAAAATGTGAGGCAATTAAGTGCTCCAGTAAAAGAAATAGGAAGATGGAGAAGAAGTTTCAATGTGTGAAGGTAGCACAGTGGAATTGCATGTCGCTAGGTCTGTCAGCATAAGTTACATTGCAGATTGAAATTGAGCAAATATTGGGATGTGTATGAATGGCTATATGGAGAACATATGTCCAAAGAAATGCCACAGCATATACCTTAGGTTTTAAAGCCAGTGTAGATGGAATGGAAAGTAAGGATGTCTGTGAGGGAAAGGGAATCTACTTGTAGGCCATTGTAAAACAATTTTGGATCCTACTGTAGAAAAGACATTTAGGCAAAAAGAAAAAAAAAAGAGAGACCTGTTTAGGAGATCCTTTTTTCCATTTTAGCCTTTAAATGTTTGAACAATTACATGTGTTCATTGACCATCTAATTTTAATTTGATATTCTCTTGAATTAATTTTTCTCTTCTTCTTCTTGGTTTAGCATTTGTAACATTTTATAAAGTAATAATGTCATTATCATTTACTTTTAAATATATGTCAAATCCTGTTATGACTTTTTCATTGATTTGAAATATTTACAAATGTTCTTTAAAATTACTGGAGTTGTATAGTATTTTTTGTTAAGTATATTATTTTTGAACTTAATACAATTGTGTCTGGTAATGCATGCTTTATAACAGAGATTGGCACACAATGCCCCACATGACAAATCCAGTGCCAGCCTTGTTCTTGTAAATAAAGTGATTGAAATTTAGACAAGTTCATTTATTTACAGATTTTATTTCTTCTTTTTTTTAAGTGGATGTTTTCTCACAGTACATAAAAACTTTGGCTGACATACACACACTCACACACACACGCGCGCACACGTGCACACACACACACACACATTTCCAAATAATTTTTTTGATTTATTTATTGTTTTTCTATTACATTTGTCCAAAATTTTCCCCCATTTCTCCTACCCAACCCAGCCCATCCTTTTTTCCACAGTCAATTCCCACCCTGTTGCCCATGTCCATGGGTTATTTATACTAGTTCCTTGACTAGACCCTTTCCTTACTTACCCCGCTCCTCTCCTTCCCCACCTCTCCCCTGGTGACTATTAGTCTGTTCCTTATTTACATGCCTTTGGTTCAATTTTGCTCATTTGTTTGTGTTGTTCATTAGTTTCCTGTATTAGGTGATATAATATGGTATTTGTTTTTTGTTGCCTGGCTTGTTTCACTAAGCATAATTCTCTCTAATTCCATCCATGTTGTCGCAAATGGTAGGAGTTCCTTCTTTCTTTCTGCTGCATAGAATTCCATTGTGTGGGTGTTTTTTTGTGGTTTTTTTTTTGGCATTTTGTGATCAACTTTATTTTTTGTTTAAATTTTATTTACTTTGTTTTACTGAAATTTACAGAAGAGACTGCCAAGTGGACTAAGTATTTTACATTCACCACATATTCCCTCAAATCTCCACAGTGTTAGAGAAACATTAAAATCCATGTGCTGGACTCTGCTTCCCATGTGCATCCAGGCTCCCAAAGCTGCTGCAGATGCCTGTGAGAGTTGAGTTCATTAAGAGGAGAGGATGAGACGCATTATTTCACAACATGAACAGTAATAGTCCTTGTATCAAACACTTTGCAGGCAGTGATCATGCGCTGACAGAACCTATCTTATAACAATGCTTGCTCAGAGAGTCAACATCCCTCTTGATCCTGAGTACCCAGAGGACACGGGCGACATGGGACTTATAGCTGAGTACAGCAGGGTATCGCGATGCAGAAGACACCATTGTCTGAGTCACTACAATCACTTCAGTGGAGACACAGGACATATGGGAAAAAGAGAAGCAGGGGACAGGACCGCTAGCAAATCAGGTGACTAATGTGATGTGACTACAAGGATTGGTGTATAGTCGGAGGGACGGGAGGTTAAAGAAGACAGTTTGTAACCTGAAGGCTTCAACAAGATCATTCTATTCAAACTTCCAGGACTGACAGGAGAACAACTAGATTTGGACAGAGAAAGCTGATAAAATTCTTACCTAGCTATCTGGTCCTTTATTTCAAACAAAAAGGTGGCAGCAGCTTCTAACCTGCATTTTTTCATAAGACTTATTCATTCAGGGTATGTTCTAATGACATCCTACTTCAAAACACACATTTTCTATGGTTACTTTTAGACTATTACCAAGGTCCAGAGACTAGATGTGAGGTAAAGATAAAAGAATTTACTTTCTGAAGCTTTAAAGAAACAAAATATTATGGATTTCTGTTATATAAGATGTTTTTAAATTTGATAAGACTTCCTCTAAGGATAATATATAAAATATGTAGTGGTATTTATAATCATGAGTATGCCTGAACTTGTGTACTCTGTAGTTATTATATACTGTTTTTTACATTTGTCCACTGATTAAAATTTATATTTCATTTAAATCAACATATTTGCTGAACTTTTGTGTGTTCTAAGTAAATTCTTGAGGAAATTAGGTTAAATTAAACACATTGATGATAAATATACATTTCATCTTCTCAATTATTTTAGTTATATTTTTGAAATATGTTAGAGGCATTTGAATTTGAAATTAAAATTTTCATATTTTTAACACGGCCTAAATTTAAAAAATTTTCAATAGAACTACATATTTTTATTAGATTTTATTTTATATATGTATATATTTTTCTCAATACATCTTTTCATACACTTTAACCATCAATCTTGTAAATGGCTCATAGCTATATTTGTATTTTAAGCTGTCTAAAAATGTATTTATTTTAAATGAAGAATTTATTTCACTCATAGATAATTTGATTACTGATTTATTCATATTTATCTTTAAACTACTTCTTTTACTCTTTTATTGACTCTTTGTACCTAAGTGTATATGTGTTTGCATGTTTCTACATTTATTTTACTTTTTATTTATTTATTTTTAATTCCATTGATTTTTCTCTACTACATTCAACATTGTATAGTCTCTGTTGTTTCCCTATATACATTAATTTAATGAAATATTAAGTTAATGATAACTGTACTATCCTTCTGAAATATACAACTTTAAATAACAATTTATTATTATATATGTATATATGTCTTATTTATCTTCCATATCTCTTATTATCACTTTCATGTTCTCCATTCTTTTGTCTCCTTATGCTGTGTGTTGTTACTGCTGTTCTTTCTTTATTTTTCTTCAGATCTATATTGGATCTTCTAACCACTCAGATATTTCAAATATGTAACACAACATTGAGTTTAAAATCTCAAATATTATAATTTTACTTTTTAAAGATTTCTTGCTCTTCTGCTATAGTTTCAAATTTAACTTTAAACAAAGAAAATAAAATTATCTTCTTTAATTTGATTCCTGCCTAGAGCAGTTTGCTTCTTCATGTGTTTATTGCTTTTTTCAATGTGAGCTGTTGTTCCTTGATCGGTGATCATTTTGAAGACCTGAGTGTGAAGATGCTTTCTTTCAGAAATGTGAATTTGTCAACCACCGTGTGTCATTACTAACTTAAGACTTCTTTAAGACATCTTTTTTGGATTATATCTTTTGGGCCAGAAGAATGTAGTGAATTCAAATCCCATCTTCTGTGGGTGCACTTCCTGGAAACTTGACTGTCTTCCCGAAGATAATGGAGGTTGTGAGTCATGTAGGTACAGTCCGGTTCTGGATGGTAAAGATTTACATTTATTCAATTTTTATGTATGGCAGCACCCCCTTTCAAGGATTTAGCTTTACTTGGGAGTCTATAATTTGACATTTATTATCTGTAGATTCTAGGGTTTGTTTTGTATCCTCAATCTATTCAGATAATTAAAACCCAACACACAGCATCCAATGTCTGTCAAAAGCCCTAAGGCAGCCATCAACTTCAAAGCTTTCTTTCTTCTTTGATTTAATGCTTTATCATCTTTTTAGGCTCACACATTTCTCCCACTTTTCTTGCCTGCTGTGAAATGTGTTGGAAAGGAAAGTTTTATATAACTTACTCTAGGATTTCTGATTTTCTAATACTGTGAGGTTTTTCACATTGCTCAATTGCCAAATTGCCATAAATATAAATATTCCAGCTTCCATACATTTTCTGAAAAATGAAAATTGTTGAGATAAGTCATCTACTAAACTGTCTTGTCCTAATTGTTTTTCAACATTTTTTTTCTGCTTTTTATTTTTATCTTTTTATTTTAGTTCAGGGAATTGATATTTTGCTAATACTGCCACCTTAAACAGAAGTTTTATAACAACTGCCAAGTTTTATCAAACCCTACAACTTTTATGTAACTTTCAGTATAGTATTGAAACTCTGTTAACCAGAGGTACTATATGACATTCTTCCCTTCAGCATTTGGGTGACAGAATGGTGAATAAATAGTGGATGCAGAATTAAAATATTCTAGTTATTGTTCCAAAACATCAGAATTCTTCTACATTTTTAATATAGTGCACTTATTTAACTTTTCAGCTTTCAGAGGATTTAACCAAATCATTGGTAATAATGTCTGTCCCAGACTTTTCCACATATGTTATAAAAGCATAGTTTACTTTTCTGCTATTGTTTAAGTTTGGTGATTACTTAATTTTCCCTGGATCAATTCTATTTCAAAATATTATTACTGACAAACATAGAAATATGAAATTAAGGAAAAATAAATTATACTAGCAAAGATGATAAATGAAAATCTCTGTATTGAAAACAGTACTTACGTGAAAATAAAAATGGTTGGAAATATATAAATGTTATCCTATATGTTCAAAATTATGCTACATGTATCAGTTAATACTGATACCTCTTTCTAATTCTAAAGCACAATAGGCAATATTATGCCAATTTAACAGACTGGCAAAAATTAAGCCTTACTTAAAGTAATAGGTTTACAGTATAACTAAAAAGGGAAGTGAAGAACATTTCAGAAAATAAAGAGAAGCTTTTTCTTTTTTCTTGCATCTACTTGAACATTACTATTATTAAATAAATTAATAAAACAGAAGGTTTTTGACAGTCCATTTGTAAGGAAAAGAGTATTTTTTCTTAATTTGCTAAATGTATGGGAGGGAGTATTACAATAAACCTCTTAAATGAGAAAAAAAATGTAAACAGTAGAATTCAACAAACACTGTCACAGGCTTGGTACAACTCCAGGAAAACAAAACTTTCAACGTGCTACTAGGAAAAAATACTGCTTCTATTTCAGGTTCTTGTTGTGCACTAAATACTGGTTTCAAAAGTGTCAGACTTTTCATGTAAGGCCCCAACTTTCTCAACTCTTTTCACTCTTTCCCGCCTGCTAAAATAATTAACAACTTCACTTTTATTTTTCAAATACGTGAAGCTAGTAAAGGAAGAATGTTGCCTTTCAATTTTTTTTTTGAAAACCTAAAATAAAGAAATAAAATAAAGCTTTATTAGTTGACTGATATTTTCATATTTTGGTTGATCAATGAGGACACAAAAGTAAGGAGGAAAAATGTCTTCTTTTGAAACATACACTATAGTGGAAAGCACAATATTATCTAGGTTCAGAAAGATGAAGAGGGTGCTATTTCTGTTATTCCAAATACATAGCAAGATTATGAACCATACTTATGGACTGTGGGGGATGGGGTGGGCAGGGAAGCCTAAAAATCTTCCTCTCCAGATTTACTTTCAGTTACTATGTACTTGTTAGAACAGTTGTGAGGACCAGATAAAATAATGTATATAAAATTATTTTACAAACCAAAAATTATACATTATTCAGGTAGGCAGTCGCTATAACAGAGACAATAACAAAGACAATATAAGTATTAAATTGATCAAGGCAATTCCAAAATCCTCATACCTTCATTGTGCTCCTGAGATTAAGTAAACTGGAGTAGGAAACTAATGAACGAAACAAACAAATGAGCAAAATAGAACTAGAGGCATAGAAACAAGGAACAGACTGACAGAGACCAGAGGAGATGGGGGAGGGAGATAAGTGGGGAATGAAGAGGAAGGGTCTAGTCAAGAAACAGGTATAAATGATACATGAACATGGACAACAAGGTGGGACTCACTGTAGAAGTGGGGCATGGACAGAGCAATGAGGGAAAATTGGAACAGCTGTAATAGAACAACAATAAAAAATAAATAAACACACTTGAGTAGGCCATTCTCCAAATATCATTGAGACTTCTATCAAGTATGGAGTGCTAGTTAATTGGAAACATATAAATTTCACTGTCAACTCAAATGTTTGGAATGCTGATATTAGTCCAATATTCAGCAGATCACTGCATTTCAAATTCTGTAAGTAATTGGATGTGTCGATTGAAAAAACACAAAACTTGCATTGACTAACTATGCATAGGTCAACTCAAACTTAGGTGTCTGTGAGTAAACCTGGGGCCCCTGCAGGCAGGCGCAATTTTCATGTTAAGCTCCCAGTGAGTGAATATGAAAATAATTACTTGTCTATTGAATAAATCTTATATAAATCGACATTTTTTCATAACCAAACAAAAAACTCCATAGTTTCACACACCTTTTCGCATCCTTCCTAGAGAATTTCAGGCCTGTTGTATGATCTAGTCAGTTTCTAACTGAGTCTAGTAAAAACATTAGATTACGCAAAACTATTAGAGATGACTTTTCTATAATTTTTAGCTCAGACATTATTAGCCAGATTAATATTTTAGTAGATTTGATAGTAGAGTAGATAATTATAGAACTATTCAGCAAAGGAAATTGGCTGAGAGATCTAGGATATATTGAGATTTTTATGGAATAACATTAATCTACTCACAATATTTCTCTTGACTAACTTACGTTGTTTCAAAACAGTCTTTATAATAAACATCGCATAATCTCTTCCAATTATCACAGAAATCAGAAATTGTTATATATAGTGTGTGCTCTAACTTTTTTAAATGATCATTTGAATCATTTTTTAATAAAATGAACACTTTATTTTTATTGTTATTCTATTACAGTTGTCCCATTTTTTGCCTCTTTGTTTCCTCCACCCAGCTCACCGCCTCCCACTTATTTAAAGTTTAGATATTTATGTATCTGTAATTCTGGTAATGCAAATATTTAAAATACAGTGTTATCTAAATAAATATAGTAATTATAACTAGATAAAATTATGCTAATTTAAGTCCTGATGCTTCGAAAGAACATAGACCTGTAGAATTGTGATAGTTTTATAGATAAGTAAAAAATTAGTTTTTTAATACTATGCCTTTGATTATCCTATGTTTCTTCATGATCATCATCATTCACTGCAATCAACCCAAAATATATATATTGATAGATTGAATGTCCTTTTTGGAATATTTTATCATAGCAGAAAAATATAATCAATACTTTTGACGATTCCGTTGTGTCCTGATTTGGATTGTGGCAGAATTAGAAAGGAGAAAAGACAGTTTGCCATCTCTCTTACACTTACACAAGTTATGAGATAGCCTTCCCTTTTAACGTTGATTTTAAATGCATATATAAGACATTTGGAAAAGTTGTAAACTGGCAAGCAAGTCAGAAATCCCAAGAAATGTTCACTATCTATACATACAGCTATATATATATATCGTTGATCGTTGGCAGCCGTCCGTCTCGAGAGACGATGGTGTAGCTTCTTAAGAGTCTCTCTGCACCGCCAAGAATGGCTGTGCAGTCCGACTCGGGAGTGACACGGTATCTGTCTCCTCCCGTGTTGAATCGACATCTTGCGATGACGCTGAAGCTACAGAGCCTGGGCAGGGTAATATGGAGGGTCTGCTGTTGTCCATGCAGCAGACCCCCCCTCTCTTCGCAGCTGAAGGGTCCAAGGGAAAGACGGAGTCGATACAGCTTGGCTTCAGGTGCGCCGCAGGAGTTGCCGGTGTTGACTACAACGTCAAACCGCCTTAGGGACTCCGGCTCCGGATTTTCTGTCGGGGTTTACTTCCAGTCAGGGTACATCAGAGAAGGAAAACTCTGACTCCAAAAAACCTCCGCTGCCTTGCGGCATACCTCTTCAGGGGAAAGGCTAAGGGAGTAAACCCCGACAGAAAATCCGGAGCCGGAGTAAATATATATATATATATATATATATATATATATATATATATATTTATTTTTTTTCTTTTTGTAGACACTGGTACAAACAAGCAGCTAGGATGATATCTCTCCTGACATTAAATTGTGATGAATATATCATGTCAATTTAAGATTAAAAGTTATAATATAGAAAAGTGAGTCTTCCAACACAAATCCTGAAGTTCAATCACCATAAAATATAATCACAATGCTAATAACACACAGTTTTTTCTTTGTGGACATTGTTTTTTCACAGATGCCTATGTTCTATAATTTCAATAAGCCTTAAATGTAGATAATTCATAAAAATGCATTGAAGTATATAATATTTATTCCATGTATTTGATTATCAATAGTCACTCTAGGCAGTAACTATATTAAAATGGACATACATTTAAAAGTTTAAATGATTACCTTTTCTTATACCTCAATTAAAATATTTGCACAGTATCCCCAATATTATTTTTATTAGACAGAAAATGACAAAATTTTACAATGAAAAGAATAATTGTCAACCTGTCAGGCTAAATATCATATAAAGGGTCAAAATAGCTAAGGTGTACAAATGTAGTCAAAGCAGTTCTGATAATATGTACATAAACACCTGTGTCATCAGAATTATTAGGCTATGACTTCCTAATATAAGTTTTGAATTTTGCTCATTTCAGGAAAGTTAGAGCACATTATTATGGTCTTGTTGATAGGATTTACCTGACTGCTCAATTCTTATTTTAAATGTCATTAACAATTAGGACATAAGCCTATTTAGAATAGTTTATAGCTATATTGCACACTGCTAATTATTAATTAATTAATTAATACTTATCAAAATACAAATATCATATCTTTCCATATTTTATTTCTAAAGCAGTATCCTTGGGAAGTTAGTAAAAAACTTAGAAGATTTGCATTTGGAAATGTTGCAAATGAAGAAATGGATGTAAATGGCTTCTTTGAGAAACAATAGATACAGGGACTTCGGATCTGTAGTCAGCAATCACTTGGAGGACTGCATCCATTTTGATGCACTAGTGTCTATCCTTACACAAAACTAATTTACTTTAGGACTATAATCCAAAGTCTGTTGAAAGCCTCTGAAGCCTAACGTTACATGCTCCCAAATGCATTGCTCTTCTTAAATACCATCTGCACCTGTGTCTGTGGTGAATTACACTAGGAAAATGTAAGTGTAGTAGGTAAAAGATAGTCTACAAAGAATGAAGCTCGGCTTAGAGTAATTTGGCACAGCGGCGTGCAGCTGGGGAGTGAAAGCAGCAGATGGGTTATGCTGACTTCCTGAAATCAGAAATGAGATGGTTTGTGCCTAACAAAAATTTGCATAGTCTCTAAGGCAAAGGCATTGCAGACTTTGTAAATGATAACCAGAAAATAATAAGGTGACATTTTTGGACCTACATGTGGACAATGGGATAATTAGAAAGAAATTTATAGATACAGTTTTTTTAAAAGGAGAAGGCATCATAAATAGGAATAAGAGCTATTTTAAAAATATTTTATTTATCTATTTTTAGAGAAAGGGGAAGGGAGGGAGAAAGAGAGGGAGAGAAACATCAATGTGTGGTTGCGCCTCATGTGCCCCAACTGGGGACCTGGCCCACAACCCAGGCACCATGTTCCCTGACTGGGAATTGAACCAGCGACTCTTCGGTTTGCAGGTCAGCATTCAATCCACTGAGCCACACCAGCCAGGGCAAGAGTTATTTTGATGTCACAAAGTTTATATTACAAAAGAGTTTATATCCATAGTTTGAATATATAGACTATTGCAACTATCACTCTACAATGAAATATTTAATCAAATAACTAATACAAATTCAAGAGCTCAATACATATAGTTCTATTTGATTTGTGTTCTATTCTTTGTTCTTCATTTTTATTTTGAGCTAACTTCCCTAGGATATAAGAATAGGTAATAAAAAATAATTCTTGATACTTGGCTGACTGAATTTACAAGCAACATTAAAGATTCCTTTATACCTCCCTTTCTGATAATGACTTGATCAGTGACAGAAAATATAAGTTAAGGTAAATGATTTAACCTTTTCCTGCAATGAAATATTCATTTATTATATATTGAAAAAATATATAGTCTCTTCTCAGACTGCTATGTCACATTAACATAAATATTTAAGTTTATTAGTATGAAAATAAATATATTATACTGTTTCTGTAATACATGTTCAGGAGCTATAATCAGCCAAAATGCTGCACATCAAAATCTACATAGCTAAACAAGTATATCTTTTTTATTTATTATGAGTATTGATCGTACACAGTTTTTTAAGTACTTCCAAGAGAAAATTTTAGGAATTAAGATGTTACTATACAATTACTTGGTTTTAGGTGCAGTATAGTAGTTTTTGAACATTTTCTAATTCTTCCCTGCTTTGTGCATTGACTTGGAGCTGTGTCAAGCCCCGAGAGGATCAGAGTGGTAAGGGTCAGATGCTGAGTGGTGTTCTGCACTTATCATTTCCTTGTATCATTTGGGTATTGTTGGTTTTTATCTTAGTCACTTGAAAAACCTATATAAATGAGCTTCTCTCTTTAACTGTCATTTCAGTTCTATGGGAAGAATAACTTTTTCCCCATATCTAGAAGGAAGTGTTAAGAGTTTATATGACTGCTTGTGTAATAAAAAATGTCAAAATACACCTTTCTCAAATGAGTTTCATGTTTCACAACCACCCATCTCTGTTTTAATGGCCATTTGGCTGTCTGGAATCAGTATCTCAGCCCATTTGAAACTGTTTAGTCCTCGGTAAAATTGCTTGCTGTTCTTGCTCAAATGGTCCAAATGGAGCAATCATTGTCAAGGTGATTTTGAGTTTTAGAAAAAGAAAAAAGTAGACAAAAGTTATGCTTTCAGAAGTGCTATAACAAGTGAAGTACACATTTACGGAATACCAATCATGACTTCTCTATGACAGAAGGATGAAACTTCTCCTGAGACTCTTACAAAGCCTTCTCATATTCATATTGGTAAGAATCAAAACAGTCATTTTCAATACGAAAATTGCAGTTGCCTTTACATTATAATAAGCAGAGATGGTGTTAAGCACAAACAGATCCAGTTGCCTTAAGATTACAGTTACCTCTGTATATTTTGTTTTAGGTGAAGGTATCTCATCTGTGATCTTAGCTGATTGATGCCAACATCATTTATTTCTTTTTTTTGAATTGAATTTATTGGGGTGACATTGGTTAATAAAGTTATATGAGTTTCAGGTATACAATTCTATAATACATCAGCTATATACTGTATTGTGTGGTCACTTCCTCAAGTCTCCTTCCATCACTGTTTATCTCCTTCATACACTCTTCTGTCTTCCCCACCCCCGTTTCCCTCTGCTAATAACCATCCTGTTGTCTGTGTTTAAGAGTTGCTGTTGTTTTTTTTGTTTGTTTGTTTGTTTCATTCATTCCCCAACACCTTAAAGAAAAATCCCAAATCCTACAAATCCTATATCAAGGTTTTGTTTCATCTAATTGTGCACTGCTGCCTCCTCTAATGTGCCCAGATAGCTTTCAGTTTTCTCTCCAAGAGTTTCTTACTCTTACAGTAAGTCTTTGATTTTGGATGGAATAAGCTTTCTTGAATAACAGATGTGCAAGCAAACATGATACTTTGTACTCTGATAATGACCTTATTTATTGGTGTGTGAGTCTTGGAAAGATAGGTCAAAATAAAAGCAGTAAATTCCATTTTCATCGTGAAGATTATTATGGTAACAGACGTGTTTCAGGTGATGTATTTCCCTTAAGTGAGATTATATTAAGTGTTTACAGAGTTAAGTATATATGAAGGCTGAAATGTCATTGATATTTATAAACCCTATTAATCACTTGACAACTTTTATAAATCAGGTTTCTGGTAACTTAAGACAGTAGATTCTTTGATGATGATGTAAAGGCAGCCAATATTATGCCACTGAAAAGTCACTAATTCTATTTGTGACATTTAAAAACAAAAGCATTTTTGGTGTGCCTCATTTATGGTGATTTTGCCATTACTCTATGCCTACTTGAAACACCAGATACTAAACGACCAGGCTAATCATTGTGTGGGGATAAAATCAAGGTACATGTTCCATACCTTATGTTTATATATCAAATACAAGATACAGGGAGAAAGAAGAGATTAACTATAAAGACTCAGGGGAGAAGGGGAGGGATTAACATATGCAATGCATACATGCATACCTGGAAAATGGTTCTATCTGTACTAATCATGTAGTAGAAATCCTATGTAAACAACTTTATATATACTATATAGATGTAATTTTAGTAGGTCTAGTCAATGATGTATAGTTTGTGCACTGATGCGTTGGTAGGTTTTAAAAACATAGACATCTCTTAATTTGACTTTTTTTTTAACAAATACTTTTTTTTCATAAGAAAGATAATTATGTTAATATAGTTGTATAAATTATTGGTCTGGAATTTGGAGTGCACTCATGGAAAAATAACCTTGAGGCTCTAAGTGAGCTGCCTACATTTGTGCAGGGTGGTACATCCCACAAAGAGAAAAGTATCATACATTTTCATTGTTATAAAAGAACTGTGTAATAGAAACAGTGTGTTGCAGGGTTTTTTTTTTTGTTTGTTTGTTTTTTAAGAGCCTCTACAGGACTGTTAGGAAATTATTTACAAGAGAAATGTGTTTGTGTTAAGACATTTTGAGGAAGCCTAATATGGGGGTTAAAGACCAGGAAACAGCATGTAAAATGATAGAGAAGGCAGGGACAAAAGCCCTAAGGTTTGAGACCAAGGAAGTACAGAGAGGAACTTAAACCTCATAAGTGATAACACTGGCTGGGTTTATACTATAAAGGGATATGGTGTCATATTGACATCCTCAAGGTTAAAATGATCCATTTCAGTCTTATGATCCAAGGAATGGCATACTTAAATATGTATGTTAATAAAATTTCATTTCCATGAAAGTGTAAAATGGCTTGTGAGGAGGTAAGACAAGCTAAGAGGCCAGAAAGGAACAACTTGCCCCCATGTTACAGCATTGCACGGGCCTGAACAGTGACAGGCAAATACAATAGCTATTTTTGACATGAAATCCTCAACTTAAAAGAACGCATCTAAGATGTCTTATTGTTTGCTGACTTGCCTCACTGGGGGGCTCTAAAGAGTCATCTGCCCAGACATAAAAAAATAAAAATAGAGTGTCCCGCGGGAGCAGGTTAGATGAGGCCAGCGCGACTCATGAAGGTGTTCATCACCGCCAGGATTCCCCCGCCAAGGGCAGGGCCGCACTCGCTGGCTCCGCAGACTGTGAGGTGGAGCAGTGGGATTCAGATGAGCCCATTCCCACCAAGGAGCTGGAGCGAGGCGTGGCTGGGGCGCATGACCTGCTTTGCCTCCTCACTGATCATGTGGACAAAAGGCTCTTGGATACTGCAGGAGCCAGTCTCAAAGTCATCAGTACCATGTCTGTGGGCATTGACCATTTGGCTTTGGATGAAATCAAGAAGCGTGGGATCCATGTGGGCTACACCCCAGATGTCCTGACAGATGCCACTGTGGAACTTGCTGTCTCCCTGCTGCTCACTACCTGTCGCCGGCTGCCCGAGGCCATTGAGGAAGTGAAGAATGGTGGCTGGACCACATGGAAGCCCCTGTGGCTTTGTGTCTATGGCCTCACGGGAAGCACCGTCGGCATCATTGGGCTGGGACGCATAGGCCAGGCCATTGCTCGGCATCTGAAGCCATTCGGGGCCCAGAGATTTCTGTACACAGGGCGCCAGCCCAGGCCTCAGGAAGCAGCAGAATTCCAGGCAGAGTTTGTGTCCGTCCCCCAGCTGGCTGCTGAGTCCGATTTCATCGTCGTCACCTGCTCTTTAACACCTGCGACCAAGGGGCTATGCAACAAGGACTGTGTTCGTCAATATCAGCAGGGGAGATGTGGTCAACCAGGACGACCTGTACCAGGCCTTGGCCAGTGGTCAGATTGCAGCTGCTGGACTGGATGTGATGACCCTGGAGCCCCTGCCTACGAGCCACCCTCTCCTGACCCTGAAGAACTGTGTGATCCTGCCTCACATTGGCAGTGCCACCCACGGAACCCGGAATGTCACGTCCTTGTTGGCAGCTAACAACTTGCTGGCTGGCCTGAGAGGGGAGCCAAGGCCCAGTGAACTCAAGCTGTAGCAAGACAGCACACCAGGGGCTGGGCAGACAGTGCGCGGGGTGCTATCAGGTGCGCCAGGCTTGATCTGCACCCACAGGATGGGAACCAAGGAGAGGTCTGATCTGCACTGATGCTGCAGAAGACCGGTGCTGACAGATGTGTTCGCCACTTCTGTGGTTGGAAATACCTGAGCCAAAGTGTGTAATGGATTAAATAATTCTCTGAGAAAAATAAAATACCATTACAAAATAAAAATAAAGGAGAGGTCGGTTTGGAGTGGGAAGATGTAAAACTTAAAATACTACAGGTCATCCAGGTGAAAATACCCAATACATTGAAGCATGAAGTTCTGGAGGTTATGAAAGTTTTTTTTGGCCAGGATATAATTTTGAATCCATTATTGTGTTGACAGAAGTTGAAGAAAAACAATTTCTAGAGAAATGACTGTGCTGAATTGTTTTCTATTCTTACAGATAGCTGCATTAGAGTTAATTAAGTTTGGGTACAATAGTGTTTGCTAAAAAAACTGGAAATCTGGTGTCGGTTAAAATTCAAATGGTGTTGCAGATTCAGATATAACTGTGAAAATGTACTTTAAAGATAAGACTAAAATTAAGAGAACAGCTACAGCATAATAAAATACCTCCATTAGTAAATTTCAATCAGAAAATTGTGAATTATGATACAATATATAATATATGCATATGTGTATACATATTTTACATTTATGTATGTTTTTCATTCATTTAAGTTCAAACTTTTTCCTAAGCTAATTTACTTTATTATGAATATTTGCTAGGAGCTACTCCCTTGAGTCTAATCCCTTTTTTGTTTTTGTTGGAATTAATGATATTAATCTTTAAAATACAACTACTTTCTGGCACATAAAATTATATATTTGCTGCATTTTGTTTTACTTCACGTTAAGGATCACAGGATTGACTACAGTTGTAGGCTTTATATAAAAATATATCAGATTTGATACTGCATATTCAAATTCCTAAAAATCTAATTGGGCTTGATAATCTGATACTTGTTTTTATAATTGTTAGTGAATATTGACATTTTTAATAACAATAGAAAGCCATGAGTGTCTAGTATTTACATTTAAAAAAGAAATAACTGAACTTATGAGCAATTTTTCTTTGTTTACATTTTCCTTGTACACAGTGAATACAGTTGGATAATATAAATACTGTGTTTTGTATAAAACATATGATAAATTAGAACTATTTCATGATAAAAACAACAATAATATGTAGATCTTTTCCCCTGGAGTTAAACCAGAATTGCACCTTATGCATACAGTGAGCAGAAATGGGTGTATATAATTTATTTGACATTTATTAAGTCCTAGTTGGTCAGGTCATGAACTATACTAATGTGAAATTTTTCTGAGTGACCAAAGTTTCATTTTCTAGGCATCTTTGTTTTCACAAAATTCTTATTATTATAAATACGATTTGATTTGTACTACCATGGATGGAAATTGGCAAAATATTCCAGCATGCTTGAGAGCACCAAAGTACTTTTTTAATGTTTCATCAATATTTTCATACAATATCAAGCAAGGTATATAATGGCAGAAAAAAATCTAATTTTGACCCTCTCTCAGCATGTATGTTATAATAATAATTGAATTTAAAGTTTTCATGGGTGAATTTTCCCAAAATGTAACTGTTTTGGTTTGTTTGTTTTTTATTGAATTTATTAGGGTGGCATTGCTGAATAAAATTATATAGGTCACAGACAAATTTTAATTCAAACTCCCATATAAAAATAGTTCCAAAATGAGTCCTTAGGTGATATGAGATTCTCTTGGTATTAATAAAATCAGTAAAATTATTACAGAATTCCAGGAATAAAAGTTGTTTTGTGCCACAACCACTGTCTTTAAAATTCTAGGCGAATCAGTAGAGCAACCATATGAAACATATCAAATCTCCATAAACACTGCCATACTGGTCAGGTACTTTCAATATTAAAAAATAAGTATTATATACTATTATAACTTGGAAAAGTCATAATCCAACCTCAGGTAAGCTCTACCCAATCTTGAATACAGTAAAAGCAGCATTTTCCACCCGTGTGTCTCATGCACAAACTCCAATTTTATCGGTATGACATGGACAGCAATCTCCCCGCTTTGTCTTAAATCAAAATGATATTAACACTCTGTTTCTGTTGTATAATTTATTTGGAAGTAATCCCAACTGGGCCATTGATTAAATCCCACTAGCTGCCAGCCTGATGTATTAAATCAATGACATACTATTTATCAGGATAACTGGAGATATTGAAATTAATACTCTAGATTTCTTTTTTTTTCTGTGTATATTGGAGCAGTATGAGTTATAAACACAAATAAATCCAAAGTGTACAACCACATACAAACTCATTAAGTTCCAATGCAGGAGAACTATGTTTCAAGATTTGGTATTCACCTAGCCCCAAAATGTCTCTTTGGAAATGGAAGATATATCATTAATCCTATTTATATGATTATGTTGGTTCATAAGCAATGCCAATTAAGATAGTAGAACACAGAATAAGAAGAATTTCAGCATAAATGTAATTTGAAATTGGGCACATATTTCTCACTGTCCATAGTAATGCCTTAAGGCTTGATAGACCCATAAGGGAGTAAATAATGATAGTTTTCAAAACTGGAGATGAAAATAATTCTCATATTCATTAAAATATAACAGTAACAGCCCTAGCTGCTATGCTCAGTGGATTGAGTGCCATCCTGTGAACCAAAGGTTTTCAGCTTCAATGTCCAGTCAGGGCACATGCCTGGGTTGTAGGTCAGGTCCTCAATTGGGGGTGCATGAGAGGCAACCACACATTGATTTCTCTCTCCCTTTTTCTCCCTCCTTTCCTCTCTCTCTGAAAATAAATAAACTCTTAAAAATATATTTTTAAAAAATGTATCAGTAACAGATATATAAAGATAAACATAAAATTCCATCAACCAGCAGTGATGACAATCTACTGTGGAATGGATGATCAACAACACCAAAATTAACCAAACTGGACCAGCTGTATAGCATGCAATGTTAAGGTGGGAAATGCATATCTTTAATAGGGATTCTCTTAGTAGCACTTTTGTTAATGTTCTTTGTCAGTTGGTGATATACAGTAAGAAGAGGGTCTAGTCTGGCTTCTTTCAACACTTTCTGTAGGGATATTGCAAGCAACAGTTCAGGCTCTCGTGTGACTGAATCTTTGTCAGAAAAGTGGGTATCATTCTTCATTATTGTCAGACATTTTCTAAAATTGCAAAAATTAAAATAACTTTATTCCATGATGAATATTATCCTCAAGACAAGGAGAAACCAGTGGGGCTTATGTTAACAAGGAATGCTATAATATTATCTGTATAATTATTTATGACCTAAATTAGAAGATTGAAGTAATTTTTAAATGTTGTGCCCACACTCCTCAATTCAATTTTCAGTCAATCCTCTTCAGTATTTTTCATCATACATCATTCTTCTTTCAATAAAATACAATTATGAAACAAGGAGAAACAAATTTGGCATAGAGAAGCAGTACTCTCAGTCAGCAGAGGGCTTGAGAGTGGGAAAGTTAATTATCTGGGGAAGACACCTGGGTTAGAAATAAAATACGAGGGCACCTTGTTATTTTAAAATAAGTGATTCTCAAACTTTAAGCCACATACAAATCACCTGGATAGCTGACTAAAATGAAGATTCTAGTTGTGGAAGTCTGGAGCAGACCCAAGATTTTGTTTTTTCTTGTAAACCTCCCACATGGACAATGATTTTGATAGGAAGGCTATTGGCCAACTGACTCACAGGCCTATGTAGACAAGAAGTAGGTATAAGGAGGATCATTTCACCTTTTATTTAAAAAAAAAATTAATATTTTTATTGTTGACACCATTACAGATTTCTCCCATTTCTCCCTTGTTTCTCCCCAACATGAAGCCTCCCCCTACCTTCACTACATTATTGTCTTTGCCCACAGGCTATGCATATATTCATATATGTTCTTTTTCTTTGAGGCAGATGAACACTAAGCCCTGTGGTCAGAAGGCTGATATTAAACTGCCAGGATGAATGTTTGAATGTATATTATTTACTCACCCCTATCCAAATGATTTGTGAATTGCTTAAGGGGAGAATTCATGTGGAAATAAAAACTTTTTATTCATTTTCAATAATGTCTACTTTATTCAATAAAGGTTCCCAAAAATACTTCTTCTGTGAGTAGTTCATTAGTGTCCTTCTTTATCTAAAAGGGAAAACATATTTGTTTTGGGGTAGATTGTATTAAATAATAAGCTAAATAATAAAACAATCACTGCATTTTAAAACAATACCAATTTTTCCACTTTGAATTAATAAATATGCCATTTTAGTGGTTTGGGTTTATTTTTAAATTTGTTATAACCACTTATCACAATTTTAATTGTATTTAATTTAATTTAAAGACAATTTTAAAATAAACTATTATGTAAGACAGAAATAACCCACACAATAAATTATAGATGAAAGTGATATAATAGATAATCTCACATTTCATACATCTGTACGTGTGCCATATTATCATAAAACTCATTCAGTATATAGCAGTTGTTTTTCCTAAATAAATTTATAAATCAATTTTTCTATATAGTATTTCTAGAAAATATAATTACTGATATTATTAAGTAATGTGCACTTCTTTTAAGTCAAATAAAACAGACACTAAATAATCCACAAATGCTAAATCAGTATATTGTCTGATCCAATATATTTTCTTTTGTCTTATATATTTGATGGAATTATATTCAAGTCCAATTAATTAAGCAAGTATTTACTGCACAGCTTTTATCACCAACACATTGCATACTCTTTTCTTGGAATATGATGGGGAGTACATAGTGTTACTCACGTTAGTATCATAGGAAGGCACAACACAAAAAACACTTTTCTGTATGACTCAGAGGTAGAATTTGCCATCACAGACACATTTGAAAGGTGGAAGAAAAGAGAAAAGCACTGTTCTTTGGAAACCATTGTGTTCAGAGACAATGACATCAGGCCCATGATTTTCAGTTTTCCACATTTCAGTCACTTTTTACTTTGGAAAGACTTTGCAGGTTCTTATCTAAATTTCCTAGGAAAAGATTTGGTGGGTGCATTTTTGCCCAAGATGCCTTTCCTCTTTCTCCTCCAATGCCCCAGTGCTTTGATCTGCCCACTGCCGAGTTCTAGCATTTGTTCCCCGAACTCCTCCATGTCCATGAACACCCTTATTTCTAATTTCCATCCCATATTCCCCTCACTCTTGCAGTGCCTCTGTTCCTGTGTTGGAGTCAGAATGACCACATAGTTATGGTACCTCAGGTTGGGGGTGGACTTGGATCGTCTTAATTCCAACCATTTTAATTATTTGGCAAAATTTGGATTTCTGTTAACCCTATTATAACAGAACCCTTGGGCTGCTCCGGTTGAAACAGAACCCACGGGCTGTATAGTTAGGGGTCCGATTGCCCGCTGCCAGAATTATAACTCTGAATACCAGAGTTTGGTGAAAAGAAAAAGAATTGTTTATTTACACATAGTTCTGCCTCCCCCTCCCAGACCTGGCCAGTCTTAGGAAGGTCAGAAACACCGTTTCCCTACTTCTTAGGCACAGTTCAGCTTTACCAGCTGCTGCCAATCACTCAGTTCCGATTGGGGAGGTCCTTTCTGTGCTGTGGTGCCTCCAGTTCTCAATGCAGGACCACCTGGATTCTCAGCCTTCTTGTAAACTGCCTTCTTTCTGCAAACTGCATGGATCTCCTCTCCTTCTCCAAGCAGCCTGGCAAGAGCCTCTTAAAGCCGCCTGGAGACCCCTGCTCCAAGCCAGATGGAGGGAGCCCACAAGAGCCAGAGAGTGAGGGCGTGAGGGCCAGAGAGAGCCTGAGAGAGAGAGCCTCCTAGAGCCAGAGCCAGCCCAAAAAAGTATGTCCACAGCTCCTCTCTTCCTCCCTGCCTCCTCTCTCCCCTCCACTGCCTCCTCTCACGCAGTGGGTGTTGCAAACCGTCCTGACCACTCACAGAACCCTACGTAGGCTCTGCCTGCTTCTTCCGTACCAGCCCACAGTCCAAGATCCCTCCCATCTTCCTGAGTCTCAGAAGTAAAGCGGATCTTTGTAACAATGTTTCCAGCCACTAGCTCCAGGGATGCAAGGGCATCCTGAAAGCTGCTTCCTGCTGCCTATCTCCCAGCCAAAAATTCTGGGGTTTGTTTTTGGACTCCCTTGTTTCTGTAACACTAACACCTAATCACAGAGGTTTATGTGTTTTTCCTCCTCAAAGATATGAACACTTAATTAAAAGAAACTGAAGTCAAATAAAGCATTTCACTAAACATGTGTTTTAATGTTAAATTGTAAAATACATTCTCTGTCATATATTTCCACCCAAAAGGATATGGACATGTATAAACAACTATAAAAAGTAATGCTGCCTTCTTAAATTATGAACTTTAAGTAACTTTTGCATATCAAACTTTTGGGGATTTTAACTAAGATAAATTTTGATTATCCTCTGAATTGGAGCTTTTATTAAACATATATTTGTTGGGTTTTTTTTTATGGGTTAGAATGCAGCAAAAATCTCTAAATATAAAAATGTATTTTTAATTTTGACTCTACCTTTTAGGATAACTCATCTATTTGATAAAATAACTTATCAAAAATAATTATAATTTAAAAAGATAATTCTTATGAGTAGATATTTTACTTTCATATATTTGTTCTTGTGTGCAGGTGTATGCATGTGTCTGTGTGAGTCTTTTACAAAAAATACAATGAGTCAGGCTGACCATAACAGGCAACTCCAATATCTAAGCATACCAGGCCATCCTGCTGTGTTATTTCACACTCTGGGTCTATACTGATCCAAATAATAGTATGTTGATGAGGTGTGTATGTTCAGTCTTTTATAGTAGCAACAGGAAAAGGATTCTATGTCTTTATATATAGACACTTGAAATAAAGAGTTGTAAAAACAGTTAAGAATTAAAAATAATATAACTAAATCTTCTGTAGATATGATAATTGAATTGTTTAGTATATATGTTCTACTTTGTATCTGGAGCAATTAAAAAAAAACAGAATAAAATGTAATCTAATAATTTACTCCATTGGTAGAAGCAATCAACCAATAAGTTTATCTACTGTTTTTTGGACTTTTCATTGAACTTTATTGTTGTTTTGATGACATTTGGTTCAGAAGGGGGGAATAAGTAACAGCAATAATATCCATTGAATAACTACTGATTATTTTTTTAAATGAAAACTAAATTGTCTTCCCTTAGTTTTGGAAGATTGGTGATATAGAATTATCCTAAAGAGAATATCTAAATGTGAGATTTCTGGAAGTGCTCATGTTTTTCCCAATAAACTTGGGGTGTTAATTATCTAATTAACTGGGGTAGTCCAATTATAATTCCAAAGTTCAATATGGAAGTATAATTATTTTTTATAATTATTAACTTGGCTTAATCACCTTTACCACTAGTTTTATAGGCCTTTAACTAATTGGTTTTACTACCTACTTGCTAAATATTGATAAATTTGATTTTCACTAAGATCTTATAATGTCTATTGTCATCTGTGTGGGAATGTGAGGACATTGTGTACATGACAGTAGATAAAGTTCAGTAAAGTTCACTTTTTTTTTAACTCAGAAATTCTATAATATAATTGACTTATAGGGACACAATAGATACACATCATTAGCTCCTATTACAATGTTTGAATTTTTCTAAATATAAACTCTCTTTTCATGTAAATTAATTAATGTTGAAAGGGTCAATTTCAGTTGCAGCTTTTACTAAATGATTTTTTAAGTTAAACTCTTGAGAAAAACAGGATAAAGAAGAAAATAATTAGTACCTTATTTTCTGGTCCTATGTTTGTTTGTTTTTATTTACTTTATTTTTTGTTTTAGTTCCTAAACTCTTTTCCTTTAATCTGTTATTTTTTTTTTCTTATTTTAAAGCCAATAGGCAATATCTTAAACTTTTAACACCAGTTATAACTGTGTCTCTTTTCAGTATCATATTCGTTTTGAAATGTCAGTTCCTGAAAGTCATTTATGTTGGCAAATTATATTCATTATAAATTCTGGAACCAAGTTCAATAGATATTTGTTCCCTTTAGATTATTATTTGGATGTAATGCACTGATTTTGTCCCCAAAGATGAAACAAAATATTTACATATTTATGAAAATAAGTAGTCAAATATATCTGAAATTATGCATATGAATACCCAATGGCACATACACTATAATTTAAATTTATAACTTTAGAAATGTTGCCATCTGTCTTACAAACAGCAAGAGAACAGCCTTAAATATTTTAAATGTGATTCACTTTTATTGAATTTTATTGTTTGAATACGAAAATATAAAATAATTCATATAAATTGATAAAACCATTAGGGAGTAAAAACGTGTATTGTCTATCCCTTTATCATCTTTGTTTTAAGCAGAAAATATATGCTGTGATTATGGAGGAGAGTTTAAGACATACTGTGTTTACTAATTTGAAGCATTAGGAAGTCAGAATAATTCATCATCAACAACTTGCAGGGTATGATAAAAATTGGACCAGAAATATTTAAACTACCATTGCCTGAAATCATGCTTTCTCCCATTTATTTTTTTCCCAAGGAATGGAGGTTGACACTGAGGAAAAATAATAAATAAATATACAACTTGCTCATGGTTGAATAGTGCTCAGTCCTGGCAATTTCTGACAGTTCTCTCTGAATCTTACTGCACTTCTACTGTGTTATATTGCTTCTTAGTCCCAGCACCAATAGAGAGAATGGAAGAGAAAACGTGCCTTCTCCTTTAAGGAGGGTGTCATCTTTTTAGCAAAATTAAATGTGGAAAAAATTTACCTAAATAAGTAATTGTGAAGGTCCACAACCATATTCGTTAACTCAAGAGCTAGACACACAAAACTGTTGGCAATTCGTATAAATTTTATGAACTTCATATATTTTGAGTAATCTCTCTCATTTCTATACAGTACCATTTATCTTCATTCAGACTACAGTAATTTGAAGTTTGAAAAACATCTTAGAACTATCTTCCTATCTGGAAATATTATATAGTTGCCCTCTCTATTATTTGGTATGAAATATAAAATTACATTCACAAGTTGTGTGAACAAATTGGTAATAAGTAAAATAGGTAATAAGTGTCTGATACAAAATTTCAAAAAGATCAAGAAACACATTGTACGTGGTCAAATTATATGAACACTTCAGTTGCTCAGCCCTCCTCTTCCCCCTTATAATGGCATGCAATCACCTTTATCACATTTACTATTTCTACAGAGATATCTAAGCATACTTTATATATTAAAAAACATAGTGCACCTAGTACCCTATTTTCTATATTGCTTTCTCACTTAAAATTATTTTTGTCATGTAAAAAATTATCAGTAGCTACATAATATTTCTTTTTAAATATTTAACTTGCCCCTTATTGATAGATGCTTGATACTTTTCATGCTAGACCTATTTTAGTTTCCAGCTTTAAAGAATATTTTACCAAGTAGCATTATGCTTAGGTCATGTCACACATGTCCAAGTATATCTGTAGGAAAAATTCCTATATATGAATGACTGTATCAAGGGATGGTGGATTGATTACATTAATATCTCTCATAGTTTACCCTCTCCTGTACCAATGCCCCTTGACATGTGACTTTCAAATTAACCTTAATAAAGAGATGAGGTTTATTTTCCTATCCCTTGATTCTGAGTACAGCCATGTATATGGTTTGCAGACAAGTGCAATGTTAAGAGCAAGATGCATATAAAGGCTTTATTTACCTTTTGTGACAGCATGGATGAACCTGGAGAACATTATGCTAAGTGAAATAAGCCACTCAGTGAAAGACAAATACCACAATAATCTCACTTACATGTCGAATCTAATGAACACAATAGACTAATGAACAAAATGGAAACAGAAATATTGATACAGCTCAGAGGAAGGGAAACTGGATGAAAGATGGTAAAGATATTAAACAAAGAACATTTGTGCATAAATCATGGATATGAACAATGATATGGAGACTGACTTGGGGGGAGAGGGGTGAGGGCTGTGTGGGGGAGGGCAGAGGTGGGAAAAGTGAGGACAACTGTAATAGCATAAACAATGTTTTTTTAAAAAGGACACTTTCAAGACTAGGCTTGCTTTCCTTTGTACCTCTGCCTTCACCATGTGAACCTGTCCACACTAGCCTATTAGAATGATGTGAAAGGCACCAGAAAAAAGAAAACTAAGTAGTACTAGTTCATAGCCCATCAATATTATCTGATCCCAGGAATGCAATGGGGGTGAGATAAGACTAGAAAAATTAACCTAGCAAATCACTGATTCATAGCTTTGTGAGAGTTCAGAACTGTTTAAGCCATTAATTTTGGATGGTTTGTGACACAGCAATATTATTGCAATAGATAATTGATATACATATATGTGTGTTGTGAATTTTAATAGAGATTGTTTTAATAGAATGGCACCAGATTTTACTCTAACCAATAATGTAAAAAAAGAGCAAAGCAGTATGCCATTAATTTGTTGTTCTCTTTCAAAAGGATAAATGAAAAATAGTATTCTATAGTTTACATTTCTCATTAGGAAGATATTTATGCCAAATTAGAAATTAAAATATTGGCAGTTCAACTGTAAATACCTCTTGATTATGTAACTCTTCTTCTCCACTTGATTTAATCATCATCCTAAATTTGGTATTTAATTTTACCTATAAATATAAATTATTCAGATAAAAGTACCATTTTTTTGGTATTTTCTAGACATATCCATTCTCATTTTTTTTTTATTTAAAATTCCTGTACTCATTAAGAGTGTCTTTTTATAATATATATCAAACTTTTCCACTCACTCTATGTCTAATATAGGTTGTAATTTGGGGCCAATAATCAATAATTTTAATAAACATATATCTTGATATATTTCAGAATCACTTGTGTACTTTCTACTTACTTATGTCTACGTTTTGATTTTTGTCATTTTTATTTACTAAATTTTCTTGTGTTGCTTCTCTATTATACTGCAGTCAACTTTCATTCTTCTAATATTCATATTAAGCAGTTTAAAGGAATTTAAATGCAATGAATAATTATACTGAATAAAAATCAGAAAATTCTTTAACTTTGATCAATTGACTTCTGTTTTTTTAATGTAGTCAGAATTTTAGTTACATGATTCTTTTATTAATTCTCTAAATTAAATTTATTATCATTACCTTTATCTCTTCAAAAGTTGTTCAAATTTATCTACATATTTATTAATATTTAATCAATTTTTAATTTATGTCAATAAACTATTTCAATGGCATAATATTTCTTCTTTCCAAAATATTTATCATTTTCCTTAGTGAAGCTGGTTTTTTACAAAATGTCTTTGTGTTTGTTTGTTTGTTTGCAAATAACTTGACTTTGCTTAAGTCCAAAAATATGACTACACAATTATAGGTTGACAATTACTTTTCAGTTACTGACATTCTTTTTATAAATATAACATAAATATTGTTATAAAGCATTTATGTTGCTAGAAAAAATGTGTACGATAAAAATTATAGCTATCTATGAAATAACATAAATAAGTAAAATATCCACCAAATATATTGTTTAAATGTTACTAATACTCAGGGTAGTAACATGAAACAATGAATACGAATATTTTATTTTGTGTTGCTTTCCTGTTTTGATTTGTAGAATGGGAGGACTAGTAAAAGTGGAAACTTTGGATGATAAACATTAGCATTGGAAGAATCATAGAATATAAATATCTAATATAGCACTTACCATATTATTTGGTTCCCTTTCCATTCTTTCTTTTTTTCTTTTTAATTCTAAATGTAATTAATAAAAAATGTTTAAATGTCAATGTTGTTGTCTTAATTTCAGTTATTTCCTCCTTTGGACACTGATAACATTTATAACAGGTAAGCAATTGACTTAGATGGCAATAAAATGTTGTTATATATTATACAGGTCCATGAGTTATATATTTTATTCATATATTATATCATATAGTACACATGAATTTAATCTATATTGTATTTATGAACAAAATTTGTATGCATACTTGTCTCTAAGCCAGATGGAAACCTAATTCAGGATGGTGACTCTGTGTTTTTAATATCCTAGTTTGTGCTACAAAATGGTTCCTATTTGAGACCAGTGATGACCATCATTCTGGGAGATGTGACCTGACAAATGTATCTAAGAAAGAGCCTGATACTGCCTGGCAAGAGAATGGTAACAGTTGATGGCACTTGAATAGGGCACCCAATATAACTCTACTCTGCCCTAGCAATTTGCCTTGGGCAAGATACAAGGTTTGTCCATGAAGTATCCAACCATATAATGTGAAAAATAGAGACATTTATTGAAGAAGATTCAAGATACAAGAACCATTGTACATAGGACAACGATGCATCAGTCCCCTTCAAGACAGGAATGTTGAGACCTCACACAGTTCCCCCAATCGTCATCAGCTGTTTCATCATGTTTTCTTAAATCATATTGGTGGTCTGAAATCTTTTTCCTTTCAAAGGTGATTTTAATTTTGGCAAAAGCCAGAAGTCACAGGGGGACAAATCTGAGTTGTAGTGGGGTTGAGTCACCTGGGTGATTTGATGTTTCAGCAAAAAAACTTGGCAGGAGACATGACACATGAGCAGGAGTGAAGTCATGTTGAAGTTGCCAGTCATCAGCTGTCCATAGTTGCAACCTTCTGAATTATTCAAATAGTTTCCACAGAGGAATGTTCAAGCTTAACTAAAAATTTGATGCAGATTTGTTGTTCTACTTGCTCAGTCATTTTGAATTAGATGGCCACACAACACACAAGCTTATTCAATGGCATCTATTGCTCCCACTGACTAGTACACTGAAGACATCATTATTCATGCATGTGCATTTTAGTCCACTCTCTTTGGCTGACAGCTTACATCGATGTCACTGTCACTCAAACCATTCTCATTATATTAATAATGGCCAGATTTTTTCCTGGACAGTCCTTATATATAATATATCTAGTGTCCATCTCTTTAACCCTCCATCATTCTCTTGAAATAATACACAAAAGTCCTCAAATCATAATAACTTTTTATAATATTGTTATAGATGACACATAGACAATCATAATAACTTTTTATAATATTGCTATAGATGACACATAGACTTTAGAGTCAAGTATACCTAGCTATCTATGTTAAAATTTGTGCTAAAACTTATTCTCTGTGTAAATTTTGGGACTGTTACTTGATATCTCATTTGATCATTTAAACTTGATTTGTATTTTAATGGGATAATGGGAGTCAGTGTTGGACAATGAAGAGTGCTGAAGATACATGTGTTGAAATGTAATTGATTTAAAATGCTTTTTGCAAGCAATAGTTATATAAACTTTTAAAAAATGTTTCCTGAAAAGCAAGAGTACCTTGATCACTGGATCACTGTAGAGGTGATGTTTTAATAATC
This sequence comes from Furipterus horrens, assembly GCF_987537825.1. Taxonomy (NCBI): domain Eukaryota; kingdom Metazoa; phylum Chordata; class Mammalia; order Chiroptera; family Furipteridae; genus Furipterus; species Furipterus horrens. The sequence continues at coordinate 17,586,813 of NW_028327175.1, forward strand.
ATATTTTTAGCATACCCCTGATATGAAATAAAATTTCATGTATATAGGAAATTGTATTGTAACATGATTAATGAAGAATGAAATGATCTGAGGCATCTTTAATAAAACTAAGTGAAAATCAATTCAGGTCCACTAATGTGTAATGAACCCAGTTCAAATTAAGCAGTTTCTAGTAGTTTCAATCATATCATAGCTTTTCCCTCTATCCTTTCTCTACATTAGCACATTTTTATGTTGTATTAAATTAAAACATTCATCTAAACTTTTATTTATTTTTAGAGTTAATTAATATTGCTTTGTGCTCTCTGGACTATTTTCTGGCTCAAAAGATTCTCATTATTATTTACTGATTCTATGTACTTCATAGCCTTTCCTAATAAGTTTTCAATTTTATAAATAGCAAAAATGGGTTTATAGCATGTATTATGATTCATATATGCTTTAAAATGACAGCAAATCTTTGGAAACAAAATAAGTTTGTTCAATGTGAAGAAGTATAAGCGATACACCCTTCAAAAAAGGTCATTACATTTTTAGCTTTAATTTGTCACAAAATATATTTCCTAGATAATCTAGATTCCCCCAGAAAAGCTTCAGAATATCCCAATATCAGGAGACCACTCAGTCTATTGAATCATAAGCATTATAGAGATAAGAAATACACATAGTAATAAGGAATCAATATGATATGAACAAAGTCGATTTTGAAAATACATGTTGTAAATTTTTCTCTCAATTAATATAAGCCATATAGAATTTTATTATTTAACCTACATTTTGTGTTAATTTTAATGTATTTTAGTGTATTAATAGTGACAATGATGATTTATATTTAATAAGCCACGAGAGCACTAAGATAGCTGTGATTGTTGATCTCAGTTCAGGTGCGCCGCAGGAGTTGCCGGTGTTGACTACAACGTCAAACCGCCTTAGGGACTCCGGCTCCGGATTTTCTGTCGGGGTTTACTCCCTTAGCCTTTCCCCTGAAGAGGTATGCCGCAAGGCAGCGGAGGTTTTTTGGAGTCAGAGTTTTCCTTCTCTGATGTGCCCTGACTGGAAGATCGAACCAGCGACACTTAGCTCGCAGGCCGACGCTCAATCCACTGAGCTAAACCAGCCAGGGTGAAGTCATGTCACTAGTGAAGAAGAAATGATGTGTCAGTTGAAAGTATATAGTAATATAGTACATATAATGTACACATATACTATATTATAATAATGAATGTAATTTATTTATAATTTATGTTTGTTGAATGACTTTTCACTATAGTAAATAATAAACAATAAAAATTGTCAGAGAAATATAACTTATTCTACCACCTAGATGATATATCTGTAAACATGGGGTATAGATTTTAAAAATCACAGAGACCAGAATATCTATTATTCTAGTGTTAATAAATTATGTTTTATACAAAATATTTTGTTTTCAAACATTATTCCATTAAGCAGGAACTTCAAAACAAAACTAGATGATCTATGATTCACATAATAACAGTTTCAAAAAAAAGAATTAAAACAGTGATAAGACAAGATTTGACGAAGTAATAGAGAAAACTACTCTTGATTTGAAGGAACAGTTGAATCTAAAAATTATAAACCTTTCAAAGATATAGGCAAGCTTAAGGAAAAACAAAAAGATATATTCACCTATGAATATCCTAATAAAATTTCTGAATTCTAAGTATTAAATAGAAAGGAAAGAAAAACTTTTAAGCCTCCTGAGAGACAAGTCACTTAGTAAAATAATCAAATGTATTACATTTCTCATCTCTAACACCATGAGGTGGAAGAATATATGAAAAGACTCCTCTACTCAGGGATCATAAACCAAATTAAGGTAGGATTATGCTTTTACAGATAGTACACCTTCCAGGGCAGATAATTTTTTTTTAGGTATATAAGCATTCAAAGTCGATATCGAGATGCAACTGACTTGCAGAAAATACTTCACAGAGGACTCTTAACACAAAATGAAATTAATGAGGAAAAAAGACATCAATATAAAAGACAATGAAGAGGAAGTTAAGAATAGTGACTATATAACAATGGTTTAAAAGGTTTTTTTGAATTCAAATAAAAATTAAACCCTGGTTTGGGCTAGAAAGATCTTTTTTAACATTTGTAACAATGTTTAAAATATTAAACCACTGCATACAAGAAATATAGGAATGTCCCTGGCTGGTGTGGCTCAGTGGATTGAGCAACAGACTGTAAACCAAAGGGTCGCCAGTTCAATTCCCAGTCAGGGCACATGCCTGTGTTGCAGCCAGGTCTCCAGTTGGGGGTGTGAGAGAGGCAATGACACATTGGTGTTTCTCTCCCTCCTTTCTCCCTCCCTTAACCTCTCTATAAATAAAATATATAAAATATTTTAAAAATATAAGAACGTTCCTTCACAAAATAAGGAATCTATGTGTCAGAATTTTTTATATGACTTTGATTAAGGTTTCAAATTTATGCCATGCATTTGAATTTAATTTTCCTTTCTTTCAGTCATGGGGATTAGGTACTGAAAGAGGATATGTTCATCTGAGAAAAGAATAGCAAACTAGTCATCCTGGAGAGATTTCCAAACATGAATTTTTTTGAGAAGAAATTCTGTTTTAAAATAAATTTTTTAGTAAAAGAAAACTTAAAAAAAAAAGATGCAATACAAGTAAAAGCCAAAACTACCCTCCATACCTAAACCAAGCTCATTAGATTTTCTTTCTTTCTTTTTTTAAGTATATTTTATTGATTATATTGTTACAATAGTTCTAATTTTTCCCCTTTGCTCCCCTCCACCCAGTAGCCCCCTCCCCCAGCAATCCTGCCCCAAGTCCATGCCCATGGGTTGTACATACAAGCTCTCCCGCTTCACCCTTTCATATATTCTTCTTCTTCTTTTTAATAAATAAATGATTAATTAATTATTTTAACAATAAAAAATAACAATCCCTCTCTCTCAGACTTAAGACCTTTTATAATCTTATAAAGGGCAATGGGCGAAGGTCTCGTGCTCCTCTAGCTGCTTCAAGCTGAACATGGTCGTCGTCCTACCTACCCTTGGGTCCAGAAATCCCTAATAATAGTGGGGGTGTGGAGGGGAGGGTGGCCTTCCCACATGGGGAAGGATCGTGCAAACTCCAGGTCAGTTGGCTGTCCCTGGACAACATTTTAAATCATAGTTATCTATTGGCTGCTCACAAAACTTTTTGTTTGTCCTCTTCTTTTCACCTTGGGTGCTTTATAAATAATAATTATTTTATAGGTAGATCTTTCTTTTTCCTTCTTTAGCATTTGTTTTTCTGGCTCTTAGGTCTAGTTTATACTGTCTTCCAGGCACTCTGAACCACAAAACCCATGTTTCTTATTATGGGATATGTTAAAACTGTCTACCTTTCTTTTTATTTTTTCCAAGCTTCCAATTTTTCTTCTTTTAAACTTTATTTTTTAAATTTTGTTCTCATTTCCTGCAGAGTTAGAAAAATAAGAAGTAGAAAGAAAGAAAGGCAAGTGGGTAGAAAAGAAGAAAGAAGGGAGGAAGGAAGGGAGGGAGGGAGGAAGGAAAACTAAAACTCTAAAAGAATGTTAGAACTTGAACACTTTTGACTTCCAATTTTAGTTTTTAAAGTCAGCATTTTTTTCACAAAACCCAGTACAAAAGTAGCTACTCAAAGATTAGACTTTGAGTTAGGGTGTTGTCTGTGCATATTTTTCATGTTCCTTCTTTATTTCCGACAAGTGATCAGTCATCAAAGCCTGTGACTATCAACCTGTAACTACTTCTGGAAAAAGAAGGCATCATCTGACAACACGCTTACCTTGTTCATCTTATCTCCAGGTTATTTCTGAAGAAAACTCTCTACATTCTTTTATCTCTCATAGATCTTAATATAGATAAGCCTTTCTAAATTTATTTCCATTTAAAATCTCCCATAAGCTTTGATGATTTACACAATAGCTTGTAAACTCCTTAGATCCCCATCCCTGCAATGTTCATTAAATAGTTTTATTTTTTTGAGGATACTGACTATTTTTTATCCTTTATATGTACAGAATTTCTTTACATAAAATTATGATATATATTCTCACAAGCTTTCATAATTTAAATGATATAATTTTATTTGATATGTTATAACAATTATTGAAATGTTCTACCTGCAAAATCATGGATATTATGTTTCTATTTTAATTGATCAAATGTGAAAATTATGTTGCATATAAGAACAATGTTAAGTGTTTTCTTGTTTTGAGGTCTAATATGTTAATTAAATCAATAGTTGATGAGATTGAAGATCTTTTGTAAAGAATATAATATAAAAAGTTTACATATCCTTTTCAATTTTATCAAGCTATCTTTGTACATACACCTACTTATTGTTGGTTGAATTTTGGCCTTTTAGAAAGATATCTTGAGGTCCTAACCCTTCAAATGTGATTTTTTTTTTTGAAATGATGTGCGTACAGAGGTAATACATTGAAATAAAGAAATTAGGATGAATACTAATCCAACTTGACTGGTGTCCTATTGAAAGAGGAACAATGCAGTCACAGAGACAGATGTGCACTGAGAAAACTGTGAGAAAAGACGCAGAGAGAACACCGTATAAAGGTGGAAGATATGAGTCATTCATCTACAAGCCACAGAACACAAACCACCAGAAGTTAGAAGAAAGACATGAAAAAAAAAAAAAAATCTCCCTCATAGCCCACAGAAGAATCAATTCTGGCAAACTTCTGATTTCAGAATTCTGCCCTCCAGAACTGTAAAACAATAACTTTCTGTTAGTTTCAGCCACGTAGTATTTTGTGGTAATTTGTTATATTATTTCTAGGTTATCTATATATCAATCTGTCTATCATCTATAATTTCAGTTGTATTCCTTCATTATAATTATGTCAGACTTGTTTTGATCAAAGTTGCTTGTTGCTATACCTCTTGTTACACCTGCTACATGTACATTATCGCATGGTCATATTCTGTTTTGGGCAAACAGCCTGAAAAGTTAACTAGATATTTGATGTCATGAGCATATATTTGGAGATACAGTCTTTCCTATGTGTCAGCCCTTGGTCCCCTACTCTCGTCATCTGACTCGGGCCTCAGGAACTGAAAGTTTCAGGCTCTCTGTATTACCACCAGCCCCATAGGTGACGCCATCACTGAGGGATAATAGGGAGTCATCACAGGTGGCTAGGTTATTCACCCAGCTTTTGTTAATGCAGATTTAATACAAATCCATACTAACCTAATAACAATAACAATCATTCAGAAACAATCAATAATAATTACACACAAGAGAATTGGGGGATAACAAACCTGAGTTCCCAAAGTCCAGGTCAAGTCCAGGTATGGGAGGCAACAGGGGTCAGTTGGCATCTTGCAAGACCGTAAGAGGAACAGAGCCACTGAGGCTCTTTATATCCTGAGGTGGGAAATAAAGTGACTCATTCTCTGCTTTCTGAATGCATGATCTATGGTCAGAAGTCATCTGGTTTTTTTGCTTTTTTTCATATGCAAAGTCACCTTGATTTTTACAGTTTTTTTTTGTAAACATGCTGATCTTAATTTAAATAATGATATGTTGTTTTCTTCAGCCCCAACTGGCACATGTTGTGTATTAGTATTATACGTCAGGCATGATAGGAATGTTTACACCAGCTCCGATAGACACATGCTGTTTAGTGCAGCCTCAGTAGGCACTTGTCGTTTATGTCACTCTACTACTACACATGCTCTGAGAAGGTGATGTTACCCTTGAGGTAAAGACATATTGTCTATCACACTATATTGTACATGTTGAGGGGCTAGCTACATTATCCCCTCATTCTACTGTGCATGCTTTAAACATGGCTTCCAGTTATATGCTCCACATTTCAGTTCCTAATTGTATCACTCTTGTTTAACTTGTTATTTAAAACGGTATCATCTGGGGTTGTGTGGGTACAGATATATTTTTAACCTCAATCCAAGCTTTTTCAGGACTAGACTTCATCATCTGGTCTTAGTGTGAGTACTGAGATGTCAGAAAATGCTATCCCTTACCTCCAGATAATTTTATTTTGGGGACTTACATATGTTTTTCTTGCCCCTGAACCTTGGTCAGAGCAATCTTGCTTTATAATAACATGTCTGAGTCAAGTTTTGGGGGTTCAAAGATTGGAGATCTTAGTTCCTGTTTTCATGAATCTAGTATGTAAATTTTTCCATCTATGTCCTAGTGATTTCCTTTTGGTAATAAAGTGGATACAACATTTGGTATATCACACACACACACACACACACAGAGATCTCATTACTCTCACCTTTCAGGATGAATGCCTATTCATAGATCATTTATATAACTAAAGTGCCTTTATGGGTGCATACACATATACAAAGACACATAAACTAACACACATGTGCACAACTGAGCTCAAATGTATTGGATTAAAAAAATAGTATGCCATTCATTAAAATAATATGATGTACAATAATTGAAATATATTTGTTGAGGTGATACTCATGAAGTCAAATATTTCAAAAAAATTCAGTTTGTATAATGGTATTGTCTCAAGTCAAGTCATTCACCCTCCAATAAACTTAAAGACAAATTTCATTTTGCTCAGTTTGACAACTCTGGAAAAATATTATAAGTTAATGCTGACAGTACCAATTGAACAAAGCAATGTTGCTGTTGAAATATAAAAATAGGTAATGTGAATCCACCTTGCTGAATACATTTGTGATTGCTTGCCAAGATTGGTTCATCTCTGTCACTGGTAGTGTAAATGAATGGCAATTGTGTAAAATATCTACAAATCTTCCAGGTTAGAGAGAGGAAAACCATGTCTAGATTAAGAATATCAAGATTGTTAGAAAAATTAATGTAATATAATAAATGATCAAAAACTTTTCAAAGTAGAAATGCTGAAGTATTATCTCACTACTTTCATCTAATAAAGAGTCAAATAGAAATACTTAGTGTCATAAAACAAAGTATATATTTTGCTCACCTCTAATATCTAAATGCCCAATTATTAAAAAATGTACTAGATTATTGAATAAAAGAGGAACTTTATGGCATTCCTCATTTAAATTATCAGAATTCAATTTTTCCTATATGTTCACATTTATTCTGCAATCTATTTCTTATCATTTACAACATGGCCTGAAGTGTGTTTTGACTTTTGACAGAATGGTAAATTTAAATACCTTTTTTTAAAAATTTATTTATTGTTTTTTTATCACAGTTGTCTCAATTTTTTCCTCATTGCTCACTCCCTACCCTGCTCACCCTTTCTCCCACAGTCCATCCCCACCCCATTACCCCGTTGTCCATGTCCATGGGTCCTTTATACTAGCTCCTTGACTACACCCTTCTCCTTCTTTCCCCCCTTCACCCCTCTCTCCTCCCCTCTGGTCACTGTCACTCTGCTCCTTGTTTACTTGAACTCTGGCTCTGTTTTGCTCATTTGTTTGTGTTGTTCATTAGTTTCCTGTGTTAGGTGAGATCATATGGTATTTGTCTTTTGCTGCCTGGCTTATTTTGCTAAGCATAATACTCTCTAGTTCCATCCATGTTGTCGTAAATGATGGGGGTTCCTTCTTTCTTTCTGATGCATAGTATTCCATTGTGTAAATGTACCACAGTTTCTTTAATCCACTCATCTACTGATGGGCACTTAGGCTGTTTCCACCACTTGGCTATTTTAAATATCATTGCTATGAACATTTTGAATTGGTGTTTCAGGATTCTTTGGACATAAACCTAGCAATGGAATTGCTGGATCAAGAGGTAGCTCCATTTTTAGTTTTTTGAGGTAATTCCACACTGTTTTCCATAGTGGCTGCACCAGTCTGCATTCCCACCAACAGTGCAGTAGGGTTCCTGTTTCTGCACATCCTCGCCAGCACCTGTTTTTTGTTGATTTGTTAATGATGGCCATTCTGACCTTGTGAGGGGGTACCTCATTATTGTTTTAATTTGCATCTCCCTGATGACTAGTGATGAAAGAATTCTTTCATATGCCAATGGTTCCTCTGAATGTCCTCTTTGGGGAAGTATTTGTTTAGTTTCTTTGCCCATTTTTAATTAAATATCTTAATAAGTTAATATTAATGGATGAATCTTAGTAGGTGACTGTCAATAAAATCAAACAAAGAAATTTGATATCTTTTTTGTGACCTTTTGTCATTGTAAAAGCAGTAATATTCTATTATTTTTAAGCCACCCCTTAATGATACACCACACTCCTAATATTGTTAAAAGTAAATAAAATAATTAAAATAAGATAAAGTGAGTTCTATATATCAAAGATAATTAATACCATGCTTACATGTATATGTTTAATGCTTAGAAGATGTCTAAATAAACAAAAAGCATCATTTTCATGTTTTTTTAAGGTGGCTTATTATCATGTACTAATTTCTTTCTACTCTCTTGGCCACATATATTTTACTAGGATGCCTCAATTTTTTTTCTATAAGTACGTGTTTAAGAGAACGACAAATAAATAATAAGAAAGGTCAATTGTTCTGGAAAATTAAGTTCATTATTTTGATAACTGTTACTTGCATTTTTTGTTGTTGCTGCTGTTGTTGTCCTTTTGGAGAGATGATGAAAGAGTGTGCAGCCAGAAGATGTAGGGAAAGAACGAATTATGGAGGTTTATCAGAGAATAAAATAGTAGGTTTAAATATGTTATTTTTCTAAACTTTTGTTATTTGCCAACTTTGAAAATCTGGTAATTAGAATTCTCATAGTATAAAAGCATGGCTTATTACCTAAACCACTACATTTCACTTCAACTTTTGTTTCTAATTTTGCCTACATACCTTCTGTCTCTAATTTTGCTTACTTTTCCTTGATCAGAGTTTCTTTAAAATTATTCCTTCTGTGGAGAAGTTCTCTTAGATGAGGATGCCAAGGAGCCAATGTGGTTTTTTACATGACTGAGTTTTTGATCTATGTTCAAAGTCTATGCTTGTGGCAAGTAGTTTGTTCTTTATCAACTTTTAAATACATGAAAAAACATAACTGCAGGGCTATACAAATTCTTCCTCATTTTCTCAAGAGAGTTAACATTTTATTTAAGAACATATAATATCAGGCATATCTCCTTGTGTTAAAGTATTACAATCTGCTTCTATTCAATCATTTCAAACCTCAACAATAGTTCAATACTTAAGGATTGCTGAACAATGACAACCTTAAATTGTGTGTGATTCTGTATTTTTCTGAGAAAAAAATTAATAAAGATGGCATTTTAAAAGCTTTAAATGTATTTTGTTCTTATTTGCCTATGGAAATAAATTCTGCAACCTTTAAAACTAATGTTTCTTTTTCTCCTAGTTGGTATCCTGATATACTATCATTATTTGATATCAAATAAGTCCCTGGTTTTAGTGGATTTGGTCACTTCTCTAGAAACTATTATAAATGTGTATCTGACTGCTGTGAATTGAAGCCATTGTGCTATCTCCCTTTCAAAAATAATTAAAATTATATCAACAGTGTAAAAATCCATTTAGAATGCTAACAACTCAAGTCAATAAAAGAAATGCTATCCTGTATAAAGCCATGTGGACACTTAGCTGGGCAATGTTGTTTTTCTGCAGACTGACCCAAGTTTTGAAAATCCTTTTTTCTTTCTTTTCTTTTTTTTTACTGTGACAAATTTTTGACTTGAAATAATCTACAATTTAGGTTAAACACTTCCATGGAAACAAAAATCTGTTTTCCTCAAGTCCATATTTTAAAGCATAAAGTCACTGTCTCCAGATCCTAACATGGAACAGCTGTGAGAACACTCAACCTCAAACAGGTAAAGTATGTCACCATTGAAAGATTTCTGTGTTTACAATTTTATTATTCATTATCCACGCAAAAAAATCGTGTGAAAGCTATATTCTTAAATCTCGATTCACAGATGGTTGTCTATTGGGTTTGACAGTATTCCAATCTGTTGCTCAGTGTAATCTGGCAGTTGTATAGAAAGGGAACTTTAACAACACTGTTTACAAGATCTTCTGAAACATCTGATGAAGGATTGAGTTGGCAAACACAGCAGATGATGCAGCATGCACAAAAAAGCCTCTCTGGACAGGTGTCTTTTAGCTGACCTGTCACAAAATCCCACTTAAAGCTTTGAATAAATCCCACAGGACTTCTCTTAAGGCATTGCAAAGAAAATGCACTATCTTATGCTGGCTAGCTTAAGTCAAAATGAAGGAACAACCTTCCACAGTCTTAGGAGCTCCCCTGGTATTGATGGATATAAGACTCAACATAAAAATTTTATTATATTCACTAATGCTGTTTCATTCTCCACTCCACATTTGTCCTTCATATGTCTTACACTATGGAACTATGATTGAACTGCACAATGCATATATATATAGATCAAAGTCCTCCAAGTTTTCTTTATTGGCCTGCAAATCACCATTTCCAAGCAATGGGAAATTAACAAAGTAGCAGGGTACTGATGATGTGCTTATATCACATAAGTTTTACCTGACTTTGCATAATAAAAAAATAATAGAACTTCTCCAAGATTACCATCCCATTCCCACAAATGTAAATTGACTTGTTCTCTGTATTTCCTTCCATTACTTATGCTTCCCTTGATCAGCCAGTGTTTAAGTTTATGCTCTTCAGTAGTTATAGTTGGTCAATTTTTATTGGGACAAAGATTAGTCAATTTCACTCTTTTGCACTGGCTTCATGACATAACTTTGTGTTTTTAGATTCTATCTATCATCTATCTATCTATCATTTATTGTCATCTATATCATTATGTACCTACACTAAAAGCTGAGTTCATAATGATGAACGTCAGCTGTTCAATTGTCCTAGACATATTTGGCATTGTAGAGTCTTATAAAAATAGAAAATTAAGCAAATAAATATTATTATTACAATTACATTTATTGTGAAATTTATGAAAACAATATGATGGGAATTACTCAAGTACTCAAAAGAAGAAAGAAAGGAGAGTCATTTTAATATAATTTGTCGAGAAAGGCCTTTCTGAAGAGCTGACTGAACAGCTGCTCTAACAGTCAATTGAAAAGTGCATTTTTCTAGTTTATATTTCATTTCTATTTTGTGGTATCAACCATAGAAGGCAAAACTGTGTTATGTGTTTATGTGAATTAAATGTTATTTTAAAATTTATATTTCTGAAACGTATTCAAGTTTTACACTCAATGCTATACTTTCCAAGTTAACAGACTTCCATGCGATTAAAATTCAAAAGGACTATTTCAAAAATGTGAGTGATTTCTTTCTATTTAAAGTGTTTTGACAGAGATAATTATTTGAGCAGAAGAAGCTTGATTCAGAAATAATTATTATTTCACATAAACTGAAAAAATCCCATTACTTTTGTCACAGTCTCTAAGGGAGAAGTTGATCAAACATACACAAACACTTCACACAAGAACACCCTAAAATACTTTATTTGACAAATATACCTGTTTCAATTATATTTTCTAAGGTTTGTTATTTTTTTCTATAACAATGTAGGTGTTTCTATTCTCAATAAATATAGTATGGCTACCTATTTCACAGTCTAATGATACTCATTTTCACTATATAAACTCAATTTGCATGGAAATAGAAATGACAAGTTCTTGGATGAGCTGAAGAATAGAGCTTAGCACTACTGTGATCGAACTGGATCTTTTAGGTATTGTGACTAAACCATAATTATACAACTAAATCAGTGGAAAAAAATAGAAATGGTGGCATTTTATATTATCAAATACATTATTCACTTGACAGTAATCATTATGTATTATTTCAAACTTTCCAGTTTTTATCATTCTCATTTGTCTTGATGTTCTAATTAAAGACATTCTAAAGTGTTGGAAATGCAAAAGATTTTGAATACAAGCAAAATAATTTTATTTCTGATGAATGTATTCTAGAGACAGTGGTTGATAGCTGCACAACAACGTGAATGTACTTAACACCACTGAATTTGCATTTGAAGTAGTTAAAATAGTAAATTTTCTTGTGAATATTTCAACACAATAAAAGTGGCAACATTTTACTCACCATGACAATGCCACAAGTAGTTAAATAGTTAAAATGTGAGCTCTCACATCAGATTAGGCAGGCTCAAGTTCTTGCTTCATATTTTGTAAATTTAGTAATTTTAGCCAAGTTACTTATCTTTCTGACTCAATTTTCTTCAACTCTGAAGTAAGTGTGATGTTAATACCTAATTAAAAGAATAGGTGTGAGAATTAGGGGCTATATAATTTTTTTTTACTTCCGTAGTAAGAACCTTATATAAAATAACTCAAAATTCTAAACTTGTAACTCTCCTATAATCAAGGATTTGTTAGTAAGTTCTATAATTTTATAACATGCTCTATAATTTCTATTTCCATTTTTCAGTGATTAACCAATTATTTTGGTGAGATTCAAGAACCACTGTCACATTTCAATGATATTCTAAGGATTATCGACTTCTTAAAGAGACCAATTACACATTCATAGAATTAGAGATTACCCAAGATAATAGAAAGTCCAAAACCTACAGAAACAGACAAATATAAAATGCTCAGTACATAATGGTCATAGGTACTAAATTATTAATTAAAAAGACCACATATGCACAGCAATAATTTGACTTTCACAATTATGTTAAAGTGTATTCACATATACTTTTGTTCTATTATCTGCTTATAAACATATACAAGACCATTGTGTTTCATTTATCTCTAATGATGAACAATTTTAGAATTTCATGAGAACTATATCTTCAAAATTATATGCTCTGTAATATTACTCTATCAGTTTCAACATTTATCTTCTGAAAAATGGCCTGAAAGATAAGTGAATACTCAAAAAGTTTTTGCACATTATTGCATTTTGTTTAAGGTCTTTATTTTGCTGAAGTAAAGAACATATCAATTAGTCAATAATTAATAATTAAAAAAGTAAAACATTTGTCAATGAAACAATTTTAAAATATGCAAAAATAATACTAAGTATTAATTCATAACAAAGTATATTATTGCAAGATATGAAATTTTCTCATATTTGGTAGATTAGAAAGTAAAATAATTGTTTTAAATAATGATTGCAACATCAACTTAAATCATAAATCAATAAGTATATTGGACCCTTCTGCAAGTGAATTTTCAATATTAATGATGTAGCATTTCTATGTGAAAAAAGTGTATGGATTTCATATATATTGAGCAAAATCCCCTCATCTTAAAAGACTGTGTAATCTTACTAAATCTATAATTACTAAAATGAACTTAAATAATAAAGACATAATTATATATGTATATATTTGTGTATGTGCATATATATACATATACACATATATACACATATACATGCATAGTTGAACTTTGAACAATGTGAATGTTAGGGGCCTGGACCCAGCACAATAAAAAATTTACATATAACTTACATTGGCCCTTCACACGTTGGATTTCCAGCTACAAATTGAAAATATAATATCATTTATTCCCATTAGTTTAGTAGACATGTTATATAATAAGAACACATACACCAATTTAGCAAATATTGAACTATTACTCCTAAGGATAATTCAGGCTTTGAACTTCTGATGATATTATTGTCAACTGATCAATACTTAAAGACTCCATATTTAATAAACAGGGTAGGGTAAAGTAGGTTTATAGTTGTTGGTATGGAAATAATACAATCATTAATGAATAATAATGCAATAATAAAATCTGTGTTTTGCATACTCAGAACTGTAAACCTACTTTTTCCCTCCCTTTATATTATTGATTCATTAACATTGAACTCATAGCCAACAGAACTTTAACTAAGACCTGAACACATATTTTATCAGTAAGGCCCAGCACACCCTTCTTGAGTTTAGGAACCCTAAACAGTGCTTCAGAACTATGTATGGTAGGCATTTTAAATAAAGAGAATTACCAGCAACCAAAAATAAAATAAAATGCAAAACATAGAACTACATAGACCAAGAAGAAAGCACTTGTATGAGACCTAAAATGAGAAGGCAGAGAAGTGCCTTGTTCACCCTCAACCAGGAACACATATGCACACAGGGGACAAAGTTGTCACCTTACTGCATATGGCCACAGGTGAATGACCATAAAAGTACCACAAATGTTGGCTTTGGAGTTATAAATAAAGAAATGTTTGAAAGTAGAAAAAATAATTATAGAATCTGCACATAATGAGGACTGACTGTATTATATACACACAGAAATTTTACATCAGAATTCTAGGATAATTTCACAGTCTGTTATCAACAAGCAATACTGCAATATATTTTGGATAAATGACTATACCTCTCTAATTGAGATTTTTTTCTATAGCAAATCTAGTTGATGACATAAAGAGATTAAGAAAAATATAGATTATTCCAAGACTATCAAGTCTACAGATGTGATGTAGCTAAGAAGAATAAATGGGTTTGTGTTTATTTAATTCATTTTTTGTTGTAATGACTTTCATAAAGTTTTATTAAACGGACCATTTCTATATTTTTATTTTTGGACAACTTTAAATAGTTGAACCAAAGAAAGTCATTTAGTTTAAATTTTTATTTCATTTCACAGAAGATGAGTACTTACCACTTAAAGAAAAAAAGTTTTGGTATCTAGTGATTTCTTTTATCTAGAAGGGAAGAAATCTGAAATATAATTTAAAAATGTGTTCCTAGAAAATTTATTATTTTAGCAACAAAAATAATACAATTCATCCTGATATATTAACCAATAAAATTCATAAACATTACTGATTAGAATGACTCAACCAAAATCCAGTGCCTCACTTAGTTTTTAATTAACACACTTAACTGGATGGAAGAAAAATACATTCCTAAGAAAAATCATTTCAAAAATTTCAAAACACTTGTCTCATATAAGCATGTATAATGAATAGGTTAATAAGAATTATTAGAAAAATTTATGAGAAAAAATCTAATTATCTTTAGAGATGTTATTTTAAAACAAATGTGAAAATGAGATAATTATGAATATGCTTTCACATAAAATATGCAGATACTTTAGCAAATAACTTAAATCAGGTTAATACTATTTTTGGAATCAGGTTGTATAAATGCACAATTGGAACAAACATTGTAAGAGATCTGAATAATAACTAATTAAATACTAACTAAGCCACTAAAAAATAACAAGGTAAGTAAGTAATTCAAATTAGGAGTCAAGAATCAGTATACATTTGCTCTTATTTATACAGCACTTTTAAAGGAGTAAAGAATGTTAGAAACAGCATATATTTGTTATCATATTCAGGTTGAGGCAAAAGTAGGTTTCCAGTTATGAGTATATGAACACAGATTTTTTATAATTTTAATATATATTAATCATTGAATTATTTCCATATGAACAACTGTAAACCTACTCTTGTCCCAAACTGCACACACACACACACACACACACACATAATAAAGAAAAAGTATTTTAAGAAGTTTATATAAGTCTAATGCATTTATTTACTAACATAGTATTTAAAAAAGGGAGATAAAGAAAACATAGAAAAGGGAAGTTTTTTGCAAGTCCAATGCAATTACCCTGACTAGCAAACTAAACCAAACCAAATCAAATAAAAAACTATAGTATAGAGTGAAGATTTTTGCAATTCCAATTTCATATCCAAGACAAAATGTCACATTACTTTTCATTCACATAGAATAAAACATCCATAGATATATTTATTTACTTCTAGTTCTCTCATTTCCACAAAAAAGTTTACAATGGGGTTATAAACACAACATACACACAAGAAAGGTATGTGTTTGTCATTTCAGAGCACATCTTTTATTTAGAGCATTTTTGGTAGGCAGACAGTATTTGAAGCAGTTAGAGAACTGATTTCATGGGTTTGTCATGCAGAAATCAACACATTTCACAGTTTGGCTTGAATTAATGAAAACAGCTGCAATAATGTAAATAATGTCAAAAGCTTGTTAGATGTTTTTAATGAACAAAATGAATAAAAAATAAACAATTTTCCAAATGGGAACTTGGCATTTCTTTTTTGTTTCACAAGGTCACACAAAACTGTAGCAAGTATGTATGAATCAATTATTTGATATCACACTAAATTTTTAAAATCTTATTTTTTTGATAAGAATGTATTTTTATTTAATATCTCATATATACAATTCTAAAATACTATGTACTTCATGCTTTTTATTTGTGTCTGAGCTTTCTTTAGCATTATACTCTTCTAGTCTTTAAAATATAAAATAATAAATAAGTAAAATTCAAAAATTAAAAATAATAAAATGTTTCCCAATATACTTATTTGTAATTATAAAACAATATTAAGAACATGACATAAATAATAGGATGAACACATATAAAATACTCATTAAATTGAATAATAATTGAACTAATGAAATGGTATAGCTGGCTCAAATTCAGCAATTAAAGAGGAGTGAAGTACTTGCAGATGGCATAACAGAAGATCAACCTTGAAAACATCATGCTAAGTGAAAGAAACAAGTGAAAAAAAGGACCCCCTGTTTCATGATTTTACTCTGAAATGACTGGAACAGGTAAATTTTTAGAGACTAAATTTTGCCTAGGACTAAGGCAGGGATAGATGGGAGAGAAATGAAAGAATTAATGCTAAAACCATGGCATTTTGGGGGTGATGGGAGTAATTAAAATATCTAAAATTATTGCAATGATTATAAAACTCTATACAAGTGTTAAAGCCATTGAATTGTACACTTTTGTCGGGTTCAAGGCCCCCGTGTAGTGAGGTCTGCTCCGGCACGGTGGCGAAGAAGAATTTCCGCGGATCCTTGGAGAATTTTTGCACGCTTTGTTGGAGCGGCATGGCTAAGACTGCTGGCGGTACACTCTCGGGCCTACTCTACAGTGCCATGGGCTTATACACACTTGTTACACAAAGCTGGCTGCTAGCCCAGAATTACATCAGTCACTCGAAGTCATTACATCAATAGTTATACAACAGCTATTGTGTCACCACGGGAACTCATCTGCTGACTCCGTTATCTGAAGGCCACCGGAAGTAGTTGGCACAACACCTGGACTCTGAGACCTTGGCCACATATCGCCAGGGCCTACTCCCTGACACTTTAATGGATGGTTTGCAGGTCCATAAATTATATCTCAATAAAGACGTTATTTAAAAAAATAACAAACCACAGTACAGAGTTTTACATAGTATGTCAAAGAAATGCTGAAATATCTTTGCTAATAAATGAAAATATAGGACAATACAATCTTGATATTTGGGATTAATTTTTCAACTCAACAGAAATTTACAAGTTTATATATAACTTGACATTGATGTGGCTCTAATCAAACAGTAAAATACAGTCAAATATAAGTTTTACATCTTAGAAAAGTCCAAAGTAGACTTATTAAACAATTTCTCAATAAGATATATAAGAACCTGCTTACTTTGTATATCCAAACTTGCAATATAAATTTTCTTAACTTCTGTAAAGAACAAGTATCCACCAGAGAAAAGTGGTAAAACAATTTATAATGTTTGCATTATTGCTAAATATACTTCTTCACATTTCATTTTTTTTAAATCTCAAAGTATTAAAATATTTTTCTTAACAGCTCCTCTGCTCCCTTTGTGACAATATATAATCTCAGATTACTCTTGAGTCTGTATAAATACACTCATTTCACTGGTCTCCTTTTGTTTTGTATATGATCGTATACATAGATGCAACAATCAGTGATAATTAACACATATAAACACATATAAACCATGTGGAACATAATATGTAGGAATTTCTATAAGGAATTTGATTGAACATTTAAAGTACTGTTAGTTATCTTTCTCTCCCATCACTTTAAAAGCAAACTCAATAATCTGTTGAATTATCATTTGTATCAAACAGAAATCTACAAAGTAACCTTTCAGCTATAATTAAATAATAAATCACAAAGCCAAACACAGGTGAAAATTTCTGAATGCTTAAATGCTCCTGGGAAGGGCTTATTAATTAATGTCTTATGATACTTAAAAAATGTGAGTATTCAATTTGAGTTTTAAGTCTGAACAATTTTTTTATAAAGTATAAAAGAAAATTTACAATACTTATGCAGTGTAATCAAAGAATAGGTGATATGTAGAATGAAATTTTTATACCATTCTTGGTTTGGATATTTCTTGACATATTCCATGAAAGGCTCCTGATCCAAGAGAGACTGTTTTGGAAACTATAAGGAAAATCAATAATTGTAGGGGAAAAAAAGTAGATGTTAACTTATCTGGAATAGCTCAATTTTAGATGAGTTATGGAAAGTTCTGCTCCAGGGGCCTATAGTTTGTTTGTTAAAGATATGTGTTTACCCTTCCTTACAAAACAACTAGACACTAGAAAACATTTTGAAAAATGTTTATAGACTTGGACAACAGGCAGAGCAGAACTATGATCTCTCAAATAATTAAATGAATTAAGTCCTGTAATTAATGTATTTTACAATCTAAAATCAATTTCCAGACTATAATAGAAAAAAAAGCTAATAATGGTCAGTGATCTCATTGAGTTGAGAAGACAGAGATTGCATGTAGAGGATGGTATTATTGCTAGTATTTGTGGGTCAGAATAGTAAAGAAGTGAAAGATGCTAACAGACAGGACTACAGAGCCCAGTCTTGGGTCTCCTTGACTCTTTGGCTCTGGATTTTTCTGGGTATGTAGAGAAGAACACTATGATGATTGGGTAAAAGCCACTAGCATGAAGCCAAGCACATGATTTCTGGAGCTCTTAGCTTCTGGGAATAGCTCAAGTCCAACCAGCCAAAACTGAGAGCCCTAGTACCATGCAAAACTTTGGGTAGAATACCCAAAAGAATAATTTTACTAGAAGGACTAAACTAGGCCTAGATTGCAGTGGACTCATCCTAACAAAACGTAGAAGCAAGTCATGTAAAGATTAAACATGCTTCAAGTAACCTACTAATCTTCATGGTAAAATAAAATTAAACACTTATAAATACATTTATAAAATCCTGCCTTCTACCATGTAAAGTTCACTTCATCAACATTTAAATATTCTGCCACTCAAAAAACACTGTTAGAAAATAAAAGGGCAAACCAGACTCTGGGAGAAATTATTTGCAAATGATATATTGGATAACAAATTAATGTTAATACCATATGAGAAAATATTGCAATTATATAAGAGGAAGACAAACAACCACATTTTAAGTAAATTGACAAAACATTTGAAAAGACTCTTTAAAAACAATATATATGAATGGCAAGCAAATATAAGAAAATACATTAAACACATTATTCTGTGAGAAAAGTCAACTTAGCTACAGTGAGATAAGTTGCATATGCAGGTGAAAATCTTAAAGTTTGTAAATAAAAATTAAGGCATCGAGATAATAAAAACATACTTTTAATGGAATAGAGCAATATCTTTCCCATAATTAATGCATATCATCAGTGAGAATACTTTATGAAAATATGACATGAAACTAGTAAAGATCTGCTTTATTTCAATACACAATGCAATAATAGTTTGTCAAACTTTTGAGATTTTCAAGGCATAATTAAATTCTTCTTGTAGCAAAATCAAAGACTACTTGCTCTTAGTCACTGATATACTTCAAGAAAAGGTTATATAAATGGTAGAAAGAAAAACTGCTACAATTTTAGCTGATGCCATCATTTAATTTGTAAAGACAAAGTAATCAATAGCTAACCTATTAAAAATACTGTATGAGTTCATTAATTGGCCAATCACAATATAAAAATACACATAGAAATTTCAAGAAAAAAATAACAGGATGTGACTAGATTAATGTGAACAATACCTTACTGAAGAATGAAAGGAATATCTGAATATTTAAAATGATATGTGATGTCCCCATAGTGGTGAATTATATGCGAAAATGTCAGTTTGACTAAAAATAAAAATATTATGAAATTGTTATCAAACAAAAATTTTAAAACAAGTATTTTGAGATATAACAGTATTTTAAGGTTTATCAAGAAGATAAAATATGGATTTTCTCACTATATAATGACATGTTATGTCATGAAATTGAATATCACAGAGAATAGCAGGTGTTGAGACTAGAGCCTTTAGTTAATTTGATATTGAAATGTTGGTTAGAATAAGAGGAGCCATTAAATTATATTGGGATGACACTTGCAGCAATACAGAGGACAACTAGAAGTATACAGTGGTAAGTCAAACCACAAGTGTTTAAAAAAAGGTGAGAGAAGTCAACATTGTTTATTTCCATTTAGTTAACATGAGAAGTACACAGCAAATATGGCAATGCACAATTGTAGATTTTTAAAAAATAATCTGTAGTAAAATATAAGTACCAGAAAGCAAATTGTTGTGACTAAATAATAGAAGAGCATATCCAATAAATTAATGTTAAAAACATATTGAAATATGGCTGTATAAAAGTAGAAACAGATATAGGGGCCTAGGGACTGTGGAAGTTTTTCTTTTTTAATGGGAAGTATGCTAATATTTTGATATCAAGGGTAAATATTTCATAAGCTATTGAGAATGATTCAGTTGAGAAGAACAGATGTGTTTCTGAATGTTGAGGCCTCAGAAGTGGGTGTATAAGTGGGATAAAACCCAACTCTTTGAAATAAAGATATTAATCAAATTGATGGGTTGTTGCAATGGGTATGCGATTATTAAATAACCACCATGAAGTGTAACAATTGTTGAGGGAAAGGCTGAAATCCTGAACAAAGAGAAAAACATCAGTTAACAAAAAAGGCTGCAATTGGCTAGAAGGAGTGACCAAGATCTTTAATATTGCCAATAGTTCCCAAAATGCCTATCCTGTTTACTTGCCTTTTTCCCTGATTTCATCTCCCACTCCATTCTCTTCATTCTGTTTCAATCCCACTAAAGCCCTTTTCCATCCAACATCCAGCCATCCTTTATGGCTTTGCTCACAGGTTCTTTCTTGATGAGGGTGTTAGGGGCCCACGTCAAGAGGCCTCTTTTCCCGCTTTGGTTCTTGTCTCAGCACAAGAGATGAGAGTTCAAGTGAGAAACAACATGTACAGTGAAAATGAAATAGCAAGTTTATTTATGAAACGCACGCAAACACGGAGTTGTAAGCAGGTACCCAGCAAGTCGAAATGCCTCACAACCAGAGGAAAGAAAGCTGTTTAGTAAGTTTGTTAGTAAATGAATGAGTTTTTTCTACACCCTTGAGCCAAGGCTACAAGTGGGTACTTGGCTAATCTAAAAACGCCAGCTGTTGGGGTTCAGGGATTATATACCTCAGCTCGTTTCTAGGTTCCCCTTTTTCTTCCCCTTGGGAATGATCTACAGCTACAAAGGCTCTCTTTCTCAAGTGAGTAAAGGCTCCTTTAGTGAAATTGTTACAGAGGCCCCCCTTTTCCAGCCTAGGTCCCCCTCCTTCTCCTGTGCAATCCCTGCTTGTGATGTTCAGAACACCCAACGATCTTCATAAGATTGTTTCAGATGCCCCTTTTCTCAGCGCAGTCTCCTCCTGTGCTTTTTTGCCCATAATGCTCTGGACACCTGGCAATCTTATCCAACTGAGCTCAGGACTGCTGAGTTAATTGTTGAGACATGTTCCTTTTGCTTCTATCCTCCTGTATTAAGTCCTTTGTTAGATTGTAATGGTGAGGGCCCTGCCTTCATTTCTCCTCTGGCCACTCATTCCTAGCTGCTGCCTAAACACATTATTCAACATAAATCCTCCTTGCCCTATTTTTCTCCCCCCATAATATATATACTCTAATCAATCTATTACTTTTATCATTTTTTTAACCATCTTTTCTCACCCATTACATTGTCAACTTCATGAGAAGATGAGAGAAACAGAAGTGGCAGTAGACACTATATTTACATAGCACAGCTTGAAATAAAAGAAGCAAAAGGAAGACATGAAATTTGGAAGTGCCGGGGGAAATGATTAAGATAAGCAATTCCTCTCCTGCCCTGAAGCCTGTGAAAAATGAATGCTAAAACAAATCGCGCTGGAAAGGATGGCTGAACCATTGGATGGCATACCGTTTTCAACTAGATAAGGGTAGATTCAGAAAAGATTATAATATAGAGGCATATGGGGACCACTTGTCTTATACTCTAAAAAGCACTCTGACATTTGTGTCAGGATGTGGAACTGTGGGGAAATGGTTCAGATCTGGTGCTACACACATTTGTATGGAAATGGCATTCGAAGAGATATCGGTGGCCTAAAAAGGTTGGATCTCTACTGAAAAATAAAAGAGATAGATGAGGCCGGACCACTTGAGTTTTAATACTTAAATAAAGGTAGAGCAGACAGTTTAATATGTTGCGTGAATACCATTTTTCCTGCAAAGTTAGTGATATTGGGGATGAACACACACTTTTTTGTGAGATCGATCTCACGTTTAATTTTTAAGAAGTTTTGTTTAAACAATCAACCAGTAAAAATGTGATATTTTTGTATATTTTCATTTTGGGGAGGCAAATTCTTTGGCCCTGTTCTACAACAAATTCATTATAAAATCATTGTAGGTTTTTTTTCAGCTGTAAATTAAGATTATTTTACATGGCCTCTAGACCATATAATGCATATATTTTTAAAATTTATTTACTAAGAATAAATTGTGTGGCCTAGATAAAAAGAAGCAAATGGTGTCTTCATTCTTCAATGAAAGAACTTAGCTTAAATTAGGAAATATTTTATGTAGAGGTGAAATATTTTTTCTCTGTTTATTAAAGTAATTGACTATATATTAAGGCATTGATTCTATTATTTTTAATAGACTGGAAAATATACCAAAATTCTCTATATCTGCAGCTACCATTCAGTCATTAACGTTTTAAATTATTCTGAAATATAGAAGGATATTTTAAGAAATTTAATTGGGTAGCTTTTATGGTGTTATATTTATGAAATATAAAAATAATAAACCTTGTTTGAGGTTTAGATCTGCCACAATATATTTGATGATTATACTTGATTTCTAAACTATGACTTTTCAATAATATATCACTTTGAATGGTTTACTAAGCAATAAATTTATTTACAGTTTTAAGAGAAGAAATATAAAAACTGTTCTTGCATAGCCAATGTAGACATCGTAGATAGATATATAGATAGATAAATAGATAATAGATAGATGATAGGTAGATAGATTATTTTTATATCTACATAGATTATGTAAATGTCACCTGTTCTATTTCACTAAGTTCTTCTCTAAAGAGTGTGCTGTAGTTTCATATTCTCATTATTAAGGCAAAATAAATAACAGTGCTTATTTTAATGGGATTATATTTATCATGAGAGTCACTGATTATATAAAAATATCTCACTGTTGTTCAACATGGAAAGTGGCAATAAATTAGCAAGTGCACGTACAAGCCTTTGAGATGCAGTTACCCTGGCCACAAGTAAAAATGGTGCAATCATTGTCCTATGGGAAGAAATCAGATTATCTACATTTTTTTCTAGGTGTTTTAGATTTGAAAGTGATTAAAATGCCTGAAATTGTCCCACTGATCCCAACACTGCCTTTCATAGACAGATAGTCTGTGGGTCCCTTCCCACCTCAGGAGAATGGAAGGAATGTACTTGAATATTGAAACGTGGGTTGTAACTTTTTTTTCTATTTAATCTCATTGGAAAACCAATCATGGAGTCTTAGAGAGAAGGCTGAAGACTATGAATGTGGAATTTTTTAAAGGTTGATAGTGAGCTCTAGTAGCTTAACTGGATAACTAAACACAGCAAAGGAATATTTATCAACTCATTATTCCCTGATTTAAGTGTTTTTCTATTAATATTCCAAGTGAATAGAAATGTCTATGCCACAAATTTATCCAGATTCAACCAGAAGAATGCAATAGTCATACTATTTACCAAGAAAAAAAAAAGTAAATGGCTGACTATACTCCCAACAGAGGCATCATGCGACTAAAAAATTCATACCTTAATCTCTGGCAGCTGCACTATGGGAGTAATTGGAGTTTCTCATATGTCTTCAAAGATTTCCAAAACTCCCTTTCTCTTCCACCTCTTCTATCTTTTCTCAATTGAGTGGCTGAATGAAACACTATGTGATGCTTTCTCTTGATAGTAACATTGGTATTGTCAAAATAGATGGGAAAATTGATCCAAATCTAAATTATTTCCCAAATATCAAAAGTTAAATTCCTCTCTAATCTTTTCAGTTGTTTTTTTTAATTTAATCTTTATTGCATTTTTTCCATTACCATTTAGTCCCCTTATACCCCCTCCTCTCAGCAATCACCACACTGTTGTCCATGCCCATGAATTCTTTCTCCTTTTTGCTCAATCCCTGCACCCCTTGAACTCCCCCCCCACCCCACTAGTTGTCAGTCATCTGCTTTCCATCTATGAGTCTATCTCTGTTTTGCTTGTCAGTTCAGTTTGATCATTAGGTTCCACATATGAGTTAAATCATATGGTATTTGTCTTTCTTTGACAGGCTTATTTAATTTAGTATATAATTTTTTTCCAGGTCCATCTTACTATTGCAATGGGTAACTTTTTGTTTGTTTGTTTTTGTGTCTGTGTAGAATTTCAATGTGTAAATGTTGCAAAGTTGTTTTATCTATTCATCTATTGATGGACACTTGGACTGCTTCCATATCTTGGTGATTGTAAATAATGCTGCAATGAACATAGGGGTACTTATGTTCTTTCAAGTTAGTATTTTGGGTTTCTTCAGATAAATTCCCAAAAGTAAGATTGCTGAATAAAAAGGCAGATCGATTTTTAATTTTCTGAGGTATCTCCATACTGCTTTTCACAGTGGCTGCACCAGTCTGCATTCCCATCAACAGTGCAAAAGTGTTCCCCTTTTTCCACATCCTCACCAGCACTTGTTTGTTGATTTCCTGATTATAGCCATTCTGACACATGTGAGATGGTTCCTAATTCTGTTTAATTTGCATCTCTCTGATAATTAGTGACTAGTGGGGGTGATTTGAGTATCTTTTCATGTCTATCAGCTATTTGTATGTTTTCTTCAGAGAGGTGTCTATTCAGGACTTTGCCCATTTTTTAATTGCGATTTTTTTTTTTTGTATTGAGTTCTGTAAGTATTTTATAAATTTTGAATATTAACCCCTTATCATATGTATCAGCAAATATGTTCTCCCATTCTGTGGGTTGTCTTTCTATTTTGTTGATGATTTTATTGGTGCAAAGTTTTTAGTCTGATGTAGTCCTATTTCTTTATTTTTTATTTTGTTTCCCTTGCCTGGGGAAATATATCTGATTCTTGAGTGTTCAGGCACATTATTGTCTGACTAGCAGTGGCTTAGATAAGCCATATTAAGTAAATCAGCTACTATCAGCATCAAGGGAAAAGCATTATGAACCATGGTAAAACCAGTGGGACAGTATGAGTTATTGAAGTTGAAGCAGTTAAAGATGGATAATTTTTTTCAGAAGTCATTATGTCTCTGGTCAGCACTATAAAGAAAAATTATTGTAATCTGCTATTTTTAATTAATTAATTTAAAAGGTATGTCTATTGAAATTAATGATATTTGAATTAATGTTTGTTCTAATATTTTTAACTATAATGTTTTGCTGATGACATTAAAAACTTAGAGGTTGTTTATATATTCATTGGTATTTGGATGAAATGGAAAAAATTCATTTAAAAATGTAGTTAGGAAACTGAGGAAACACAGCTTTTGCAGAACATCAAAAAATGTCTATATTAATTATTTACAATATAAAAGAGGGAATAAATTCTTAGACTAAAAATGATAGACTAAGTAAGTAGTTTAATAAAAGAGTGATAATAAAATAATGATAAAACTAATCAGTGTCATTACTACATATGTTAAGCTCCTTTATGTATGAAACCCTACATGATTTCAAATACACAGAAATAACTGTAACCACATACGCACAACAATTTTACAAAAAAATTATGTTAAAAAACATTAAAGAACTGTATAATAAAATAAATATGCATCTTTATTGCCATACATATGTTAATTATCTCATAATAGACCTATAGAGTCGTGAAATTTCAATAAAAACCACAATAGAATTTATATACAGAAATTGATATTTGGATTCTAAAGATATGAAGAAATACATAACCATAGCTACGGCACTCCAAATCAAGAGGAACTGGGAGTGGTGGTTTGCTATTCAGAATGGGAATTTCTGCCGATCTATAGCAATTTAGACATGTTGTATTACTACTGCCAACATAGATTAATTTCTAAAAGTGTGTATAGAAGCACATGAAAAGACCTAAGTTCACTTGAACTTTATCTTATGATGTGTTTTATACATTGTACCAGTAGGGAGAAGTAGTTTAATTTAACAAATGGAATCATAAAAAGGAGATTATGTGTATGGAAAATAAAGTATATCATGCATGCATATCGTGTATATTTCAAAGAACTTCAGATAGGTTAAATATTTAATGTTTATCTGAAAACTTCAAATCTATAATTAAAAATGATGGTTAATATTAGATTAAGAAGTATTATTTTAAATTGATAATTAAACAGAAAATATGTGAAAATTTAACTAAGTTTAAATCAAAACCTTTTTTATCATAAAAAGACACCCTAAGGAAATTGCATAAAATGAATTATAAATTTTGTAAAGATATTTGTGATTTTTAATACCAAAAATATTATTTAAGAATTTTATAAGAAATTATTATGAGTAAATGACTCATAATTTCATAAGAATCAGAAGCAATAGAAAAGTGAAGAGAA
This sequence comes from Furipterus horrens, assembly GCF_987537825.1. Classification (NCBI taxonomy): domain Eukaryota; kingdom Metazoa; phylum Chordata; class Mammalia; order Chiroptera; family Furipteridae; genus Furipterus; species Furipterus horrens. The sequence continues at coordinate 17,613,504 of NW_028327175.1, forward strand.
AGTCAACAAAATGCATTAACAGACATTTTCTACAAGAAAGAATCACATATAGCCAGTACATATTTAAAGAGATATTCAATCTAGCTAATGAACGGAGAAGTTCAAAAACAGAATTATTGTCAAATAAAATGTATACCCTTTTAATTGTTAAAAATAAACATGCATATATAATTGATTTGCTATTATTAAAAATAACCACAACCTAGCCCTGGCTGCTATGGCTCAGTGGATTGAGCGTTGGCCTGTGAACCAAGTGTCGCTGGTTCGACTCCCAGTTAGGGCACATGATTAGGTTGCACGCCAGATCCCCAAATGGGGGTGAGTGAGAGGCAACCTCACAGTGATGTTTCTCTCCCTTTCTTTCTCCTTTCCCCTCTTTCTAAAAACAGATAAATAAAATAAAATAAAAATAAAACAAAAAAAAATAAAGTAACCGTGTTTAAAAAAATCCTTCTAAAAAATAAAAAAATAACCACAACCTTACACAGCACGTATTTATTATTTTAGAGTTTTGAAAGTTGTAAGTATAAAAATGGGCCTCACAAGACAAATTACAATGTTTCAGGGTTACAAGTATCTGAAAATTCTAGAGAGTACATTCTCTTTTTCCTCTATAGTCTCTAGGGGTTACCTGCATTCCTTGGCTCCTGCATCCCTTTCATCATAAAGACAGCAATTTCCTTTCAGGTCTTATTATATTCCATCACTCAGACTCTAACTCTCTTACCTACCTTTTCCACCTATAAAGGTTTCTTGTGATTACATTAAATAACAGATAATTAAGATATATTACAGGTAATTTTAGAAAATCTCTTCATGTTAAGGTCAGATGATTAGCCCCTTTAATTATATCTGCAGCCCTATATCTACCCTTTTGCCATGTAATATAATATATGTACACATTCTGGGGATTACAATATGGACAATTTTGAAGGGCTATTATTCTATCACAACATCAAAAATAAGTATTGAGTAAGATGAAAATTGATAATCTTTTCTACTTACTAATGGCCTAGTGTCATGTGACAAATCATTTTATTAGGATGACAAAAATTATGCAAAAATCTAATTATCTTAGCAGTTTAATAAACTAACAAGTTTATTTCTTGCTTGACACAATATCCACTATAGTTATGAGTAAATAATTTGTCAAGATGTACACTTGGAAAACTGACATATCAATTTCATCTCTAGGTTTATATCTAAAATAAATGATGGCATGTGTACTGTGGGAGACATAAAACAATAGCACTCAAAGGCAAAAAATTGGAAAGAAACTCCAAACTGTGATATACTCACATAATAAATACTGTTATCTCAAACAAATAAATAAAATGTAGTGTATTCACAAAATGAATATTATATTTCAGCCAAAATGAATGAACTATGTTACTGCTACAAAGTCAAAATAAAGTTATTGGAGAAGTCACTTGTTTCAAGCTGTATCAGATTTAATCCTACAAGGAAAAATATATAATTATTCTCTTTTAAAGAAAATTCATTTGAATAAAAAGAAAAATTGAGAGTAAATAATTCATGTTAATAGACATTAAATCAAATTTTAAGGTATCACTTTTGCTTGAAAGGCTTTCACGAAACATCCTCAAGTAACTTGTGTTTGCCACCTACCTAGGTCTTCTTTATATGTGTCCTGTTACCTTATATCGATATTGTTTTTTGTTTTGTTTTTTTCCATCTTTAACTAGACACAGAGCTCCTGGAAGGAATCTAACTTTTCTGGCTCTTTATTTCTAGATTTTAGACCATGAGTCTGAAAAGGTACTCTGTAAAAAATATTTGTTTTGCTAACCCAATATGATCTGTGTTGCAGCTAACTCAATCTGCTATTACATTACATAAGGAGTCATAGATAATAAATGACAAATGGATAAGAATGCATTCAAGTAAAACTATGTCAAAAACAAGCCAGAGAATGAATCTGGCCCACTGTCATAGTTTGCCAAAGGCCAGTCCTAGAACAAATCATCCTATCTTGTGGACACAGATGCTGTTGGATTAGTTAACTGGCAGGTAGATGTTTTTCACATAGAAATAATTATTGACACATACTGATTATATAAGATTATTTTCTAAATGATATACTGAACCTATTATAGTCTAAATTATTGAAAATAAGCATTGATTTTTATAACTAGTGTTGTATGGCACATAAGTTTGTGAAAAAGAAAATTCATTACAGTGAATTGATAGTATATATTGATTCATTTATATGTATTTGGATCTACTTAATGGATCTTTTATGGGAAACAGATGATTTTACAATTTTAGGACTTCTTTTCTATGATATGTTTGGTAAACTCCTGCAGAGAAAAATATTTTGTTTTAATATCTGTGCTAAGAATTGGTCTTCCACTTAGAAAGACATTTTTACTGCTTTGTTTTTGCTCTGTTTTATTTTTCTTTGTTTCTTCAGTACCTAGCACTGTCTGGAACATATTCATTATGACATAAATATTTATTGGTTGAAACAACAACTGAGTATTCAAAAAGCATTATGAAAACTGCTGTGTAGAAAATATTATTGTACTGTATCCAAAACAGTCTAGAGTAAATAGTTTATACCCCACCAAATCAGGATTATTATATGCTCCTTAGCTTTCATAAGCAATTGAACATCAGGTAGGGGTAAAATGATTTAGGAAGAGAAACAAGACACCCAAGTATCACTTTTCATATTTGAAAAACATAAATTAATCATGATTGGAACCCATAAGATTAAACATGTTGAATATTAAATGTATACAATAATGAGATACCACTACTTATGACAATGGCCAAATCCAAATGCTGAAAATATCAAATAATATTGAGGATGTAGAACAACAAGAACACTCATTTATTGTTGAAGAAAAGCAAATAGCACAGTCAGTTTAGAAGACAGTTTGGTACTTTCTTACAGAATTAAACATATTTTTACTATATGAACCAGAAGTCTCAATACTAAGTGTTTATTCAAATGAGTTGAAAATTTATGTCTACATAAATCTGCACATAAATATTTGTAGAAGATTTATCCATATTTGCCAAAATTATATACAACAGAGATGCCCTTCAATAGGTGAATGATTAAACAAACCACAATTTGTTCCCATAATGCAATATTGTTCAGGTGATAATAGATGAGCTTTCAAACAAACAAACAATAAAAGACGGAGAAAACATAAATGTGTGATCCCTATTGAAAAAACCCAGCCTGCAAATTATGTATGGTTGCAATGTATGACAATCTAGAAAAGGCAAAGCTATAGAGACAATAAAATGATCAGTAGTTGCTAAAAGTTGGGTAGAAAGAGTAGAGATAAATAGGTGGAACATAAGGGATTTTTAGGATAGTTAAAATAGTATGCATGTTGCTCTTATGGTATATCCCTGACATTATGCATTTGGTAAAACTTGTATAACTGTGCAACACAAAGTGAATCTTAATAAAAGTATAATTTATATTAATAATAATAGAGTAATATTGGTTAATCAATTAATAGAAAACTTCCATATCAACAACAAGTTAATAATAGAACAAACCCAGGTCAAGGGAAAGACAATAAGTCAGAAATAACAACATGTACTTTCTATTAAATTTTCCTATAAACCTAATATAAAAAGCAGACTATTAACTTTAAAATGTCAGATTTTAAAAATTAAATGTATAAATTATATTTAATTAATTGAACAGTAAACTGGTAATTATTTTTTATATCAACCATTAGAAACTCTTTTGATATTGTAGAAAAAACATGACATTAATTACTTAATCTCCAAAGCAATTTATTCTACCAAAAGTACAGATCCAGAATTTAAGATTTGTAGAAGAGATTCCTCTAGGAGGTATTCTAGAAATAATGAAAATTCGACATTGAATATAATATATATAATTATTAACTTCAGTAGTAAAACTTCCTCTTCTAAGGCTTCTTCATTAGGATCTATCAAATTATGATCAAACTATAATCAAATGTATTCCACTTAAAATGTTTCTTTGAAATTATAAATGACTTTTGCAGATTTTTTGTATAATATATTACCATTTGGAAACAAATCAAAGGAATCAAAGCAATTATTTTGCCACTATTTATTTATTTTTTAATTTTTTTTTTATTTTTGGTTTTTCAATTACAGTTGTCCCCTTTTCCCCTAATTTCTCTCCCCCACCCAACCCACCCCCTCTCCCGCAATCATATCCCTCCCCATTGTCCATGTCCATGAGTTGTTTATACAGGTTCTTTGACTAAACCCTTCCCTTATCCCCCTTCTCTCCCTCTCCCCTCCCCCCTATTGACTGCTATTCTGCTCTTTGTTCTATTTAGTTCCTTTGTTTGTGTTGTTCTTTAGTTTCCTGTATTAGGTGATATCATATGGTATTTTTCTTTCTTTGCCTGGCTTATTTCACTAAGCATAATTCTCTCTAGTTCCATCCATGTTGTTGCAAATGGCAGGAGTTCATTCTTTCTCTCTGCTGCATAGTATTCCATTGTGTAAATGTACCACAGTTTTTTGATCCACTCATCTATAGATGGGCACTTAGGCTGTTTCCAGCACTTAGCTATTGTAAACAGGGCTACAATGAAGATAGGGGTGCATAAGTTCTTTTGAATTGGTGTTTCAAGATTCTTCGGGTATAATCCTAGTAGTGGGATCGCTGGTTCAAAAGGCAGTTCCATTTTTAATCTTTTGAGGTAATTCCATACTGTTCTCCATAGTGGCTGCACCAGTCTGCATTCCCACCAACAGTGCAGTAGGGTTCCCGTTTCTCCACATCCTCGCCAGCACTTGTTGTTTGTTGATTTGTTGATGATGGCCATTCTGACTGGTGTAAAATGGTATCTCATTGTGGTTTTTATTTGCATCTCCCTGATGGCTAATGATGTTGAGCATTTTTTCATGTGTCTATGGACCTTCTGTATGTCCTCTTCGGAGAAGTGTTTGTTCAGGTCCTTTGGCCACTTTTTAATTGGGTTGTTTGTTTTCTTAATGTTAAGTCATATAAGCTCTTTATATATTTTGGAAATCAGTCCCCTGTCTGTGATGTCATTGACAAATATGTTTTTCCATATGGTTGGTTTCCTTTTCATCTTGCTGATGTTTTATTTTGCTGAGCAGAAACTCTTTAGTTTGATGTAATCCCATTTATTTATTTTTTCCTTTATTTCTCTTGCTTTAGAAGATGTATCCGTGAAGAAATTGTTATGTGAGATATCTGATATTTTCTTGCCTGTGTTTTCCTCTAGGACTTTTATGGTGTCAGGGCTTACATTTAAGTCTTTGATCCATCTTGAGTTTATTCTCATTTGTGGTGTAATTTGGTGGTCTAGTTTCATTTTTTTTGCAGGTCCCTATCCAGTTCTCCCAGCACCATTTGTTAAAGAGGCTCTTCTCACTCCATTTTATGTTCCTTCATCCTTTATCAAATATTAGTTGACCATAGAGGCCTGGATTTATTTCTGGACTATCTATTCTGTTCCACTGATCTATATGTCTGTTCTTATGCCAGTACCAGACTGTTTTGATCACAGTGGCTTTGTAGTTTTGTTTGATATTTGGTGTTGTGATTCCTCCTGCTGTGTTCTTCTGTCTCAAGATTGCTTTTGCTATTCGGGGTCTTTTTTTGGTTCCATATGAATTTATGGAGTATTTGTTCTAGGTCTGTGAAATATGTCATTGGTATTTTAATAGGGATTGCATTGAATCTGTAAATTGCTTTGGGTAGTATGACCATTTTGATGATGTTGATTCTTCCCATCCAAGAACATGGTATTTGCTTCCATTTATTTGTATCTTCCTTAATTTCTTTCTTCAATGTTATGTAATTTTCAGAGTACAGGTCTTTTATCTCTTTGGTTAAGTTTACTCCTAGGTACTTTATTTTTCTTGTTGCTATAGTAAATGGTATTTTCTTTTGTGTCTCTGTCTCTGATATTTTATTGTTGGTGTACAGAAATGCCTTAGATTTCTGTATATTTATTTTGTACCCTGCTATTTTGCCAAATTCACTTATTATATCGAGTAGTCTTTTAGTGGAGTTTATAGCATTTTCTAGGTATACTATCATGTCATCTGCATATAATAAAAGGTTTACTTCCTCTTTCCCAATTTGGATGCCCTTTATTTCTTTTTCTTGTCTGATTGCTGTGGCTAGGACTTCCAACACTATGTTGAAAAGGAGTGGAGAGAGTGGACAACCTTGTCTAGTTCCTGAATTCAGGGGGAATGCTTTTAGTTTTTGTCCATTGAGTACAATGTTGGCCTCAGGCTTCTCATATATAGACTTAATTATGTTAAGGTATGCTCCCTCTATTTCCATTTTGCTGAGTGTTTTCATCATAAATGGGTGTTGTACTTTATCAAATGCTTTTTCTGCACCTATTGATATGATCATGTAATTTTTGTCTTTCATTTTGTTTAGGTGATGTATTATATTTATTGATTTGCGAATATTAAACCATCCTTGCATCCCTGGGATGAATCCCACTTGATCGTGATGTATGATCTTTTTGATGTATTACTGGATCCTGTTTGCCAATATTTTATTGAGGATTTTAGCATCTATGTTCATCAGTGATATTGGCCTGTAGTTTTCTTTCTTTGTTGTGTCTTGACTTGGTTTGGGGATTAGGATAATACTGGCTTCATAGAAAGTTTGGGATTTTCCCCTCTTCTTGGATTTTTTGGAACAATTTGAGGAGGATAGGAGTTAGTTCTTCCCTGAATGTTTTGTAGAGTTCACCTGTGAAGCCATCCGGTCCAGGGCTTTTGTGTGCAGGGAGATTTTGGATTACTGTTTCAATTTCCTTCTTTGTTATTGGTTTGTTGAGACTTTCCACTTCTTCTTGATTCAGTTTTGGAAGGTTGTATGTTTCTAGAAATTTGTCCATTTGTTCTAGATTGTCAATTTTCTTGCCATACAGTTGTCTGAAGTAATTTCTAACTATCATTTGTATTTCTGTGGTATCAGTCGTGATTTCTCCTCTTTCATTTCTGATTTTGTTTATTTGTGTCTTCTCTCTTTTTTTCTTGATTAGACTGGCTAGAGGTTTGTCGATTTTGTTTATTTTTTCGAAGAACCAGCTCCTAGTTTTGTTGATCTTTTGGATTGTTTGTTTAGTCTCTATGTCATTTAGTTCTGCCCTGATCTTGATGATTTTGTTCTTTCTTCTTGCCCTAGGCTTTGTTTGTTGTTGTTGTTCTAGTTCTTGCAGCTTTATGGTTAGGTTTTTTATTTCAGATTCTTCTATCCTTTTTAGATATGCCTGTATTGTTATGAACTTCCCTTTCAGGACTGCTTTTGCTGTGTCCCACAGGTTTTGGGCTGTTGTGTGCTCATTATCATTAGTTTCTAGAAATTTCTTGATTTCTTTTTTGATGTCATTGTTAATCCATTCATTATTTAATAGCATGTTATTCAATCTCCATGAGTTTGGGTGTTTTTGATTTTCTTCTCTGAGGTTGATTTCTAGTTTCAAGGCATTGTGATCTGAAAAGATGCTTGATATGATTTCAATTTTCTTGAATTTGTTGAGGCTTGTTTTGTGACCTATCATGTGGTCTATCTTTGAAAATGTTTCATGTGCATTTGGAAAGAATGTATATTTTGCTTCTTTGGGGTGGAAAGTTCTATATATATCAGTTAGGTCCATGTGGTTTAGTGTGTTGTTCAATGCCTTTATATCCTTGGTGTTTCTTTGCTTTGATGATCTTTCTATTGTTGATAATGGAGTGTTGAAGTCCCCTACTATGAGTGTGTGGTTGTTAATATCCTTTTTGTGGTCTTCTAGTATTTGCTTTATGTGTTTGGGTGCTCCTATTTAATATATTTTTAAAAGATTCAGTTTTCCTAAGAACATTTTCATTATATCAATGTCAAACAAAAATCAAAATAAAAATATATTCATTTATATAATTTAGTATATCATACACATTTTATATAAGATTATTGCAGTCTGTTTAAAATCCAAATTGTTGGATACAGTAGGTTTAAGGCATTAATTTCTATATATATTGATCTCAAAATCAGATGCTATATTCTTTACCAAGCAGGGACAAATTTGGTAACATAACACCCAACATGTATCTAATAAAAGTCAGTTGTTTCTCTCTGAGTAGTGCTGTGGATGGAGTTGTTTCTTCCATATAAAAATAACTATTAAAAAAACAAACAGAAATATTAATGGAAAATGTTTTATCTATATTCTGAATTGTATCTTATTGTGAAGAACAACACAATTTTTAAATTGGTGTAATAGGCATCCATTATTTTTATTTTTCCCATTATTCGGGAAAACTAGAATAGTGTTTGATAGTATAAAATATAATAAGACAGAGAGAGAGTTAAACATGGTTAAAACAAAGTATATATTCACAAATTAAACAGTTGAAAATTTTTTTAAATACTGGATTGCTAAATTGGTAGTAGTCATGTATATTAAAATTGAATTTAAAATATGATAAGAACCATTCAGTACTTATTTTCCACTAAAAAGAATGAGAATATATATTTTATTTTAACTAAGCAGAAATTATTGATTCTTATGCTAAGGAGCTGATTGACCTGTGACCTGTGCTGATTGACAGGGCAGAAACACAAAGGCCTGAATACCAAGACCTTCATGTTAAATTATGGCAGGATGATTTACAATATAATCACAGCTTAAGAAGCACTATGATTTTTAATAAAAGTATTTTTTCTAAGTATAACATGCTATAATGTTTCAATATGAACCTAAATATATTTAATATTAGTTTTAAAATGTCAATGTGTATTCAATCTTTATGATTTTATTCATTTGCTTTAGTTTTGTCTTAAAATGATGTTTCCACCTCTATTCAACATATATACAGCTAACTCTAAGCACAGATTTAGGTATCTTTTTATTTTGGATGAGTCTATACTCACACTAAACCACCATCTCTAAGCACTCTGTAAAAATTCTTAACTGTAAATATATATGTTCACTGAGGAATTAATTGATTATGAAGTGTTGTCATTTTTTGCCCAAACCAACATAACATTAAGCCAAATCACTCAAAATAATAAGGTGTGTGATAAGAATATAAGATTTTGCACAAGAAACAATTTAACCTTGTGAAAAATTGAACTACAAAATATTTTTATATCTCTTACAACTTTTGAATTCAAGAAAAACGATATTCAAAAAGGTTGAGTAGTTTTCTCTTAGATAATTTGTCATGTGTGTGTGTGTGTATGTGTGTGGCCTCTATAATACTAATGAAGTTGTATGTTATTAGAAAAAAAACTGAAGAGAGGAAAAGTTTGAAAGTACGGTTTTGAAAGGTCAAAGATTTCTTTTAACTTCATTTAACTTAATGGTAACAAGTGTAGTTTAATAGAGTACAGCACACTGTTAGCTGAAGTTGTTTTTTGTTTGTTTGTCATTTATACGTAAGAAAAAGCGTTGACTCTCAATTCTAATTTATAACTTTTCAATACTTTTATTCCACTCTGTGTTCTATTCCACTTCCACTCCTCCTCAGGAAGCACATATTTCCTTCTATTTTCTGTCGTTGTTAGCTTCCTTTATACTAATATCCAATCTTTGGTCTTGTAAAAATTATACATGTAAATGATGAAAAATGCATTTATTTAATACAAATGAATGTTTTAAAGACTTAATTTATCAAACCTTAAAACCTATTTCAAAGTACAGGAACACCAGCGTTAGCCAGCGCTTTACTGACTCAGCATGCTTCAAGGAAGATTCCAGGCAAGCGTTGTTTCGTTAACTCAATTTGCAGAACTTCATTCAGGCATGTGGAATCAATGTCAACAATTCCTTAACTGTCTTGAGAGTTAAAGGATTTTTAAGATAGTAATGGGCTTTTAGATAAGTAATTTTCAGAAAAGTAGTTAAAGAACAATATAATTGTACAAGTAACAAAAGAAAAAAAAAAAGAAACCCACAGTTCAAGCAGAACTTTAGCATTGAAAAGAAACTTAAAAATAAAGACAATATCTTTTTCTAAATGGAAGAGTTTTTATTGAACTGTCAAGTAAACTCAGAGCTAAATTCCTATGGCTGGATAGCCATTGTTTATTGAAACTAGAGAAATCTCTCCATATAACTGAAAATTGAAAAATGCTTAAAAACTCAAGCTACTTCTTAATTGTTCCAGATGGTATTTATTGGTTTCAGTCTATGATTCAAGTCTGTAAAAATAATGATAAGTTAAGATTCAATGAATAAAAAGTTTGCTTTGTTACAGCTATATTTTATTATTTTTATTTTATAATATGTAATTTTAATTTTCTCATACTTAAGTTACCAATCAGATTACATTGGAATCAAATATTTCTGTACAATAAATGTGAAATCTGAAGCTGGGGAATATTGTAAGCTTTTAGATCAGTATTTTCATTGACTAAAATATTATATAATAATATACATAGAAAAGAGGAGAGTTCAATGAAGTTATATCTATCTATGACACTAAAGTCAATGCTAAGGAAAATATATGGTTGGTTGACTTGTGCTTAAAAAACATTATAGACATAAGAAAATAAAGTTAAAGTTTTTTTTTTCTAACATCACAACTCCTGTTAAAGAAGAAAGAAGAAATTGACTTGCTGTCTTTCAGATCTCTAAACTTAATATTTAACAGTAGTGCTTAAAACACTCACCTCAATCCCAGATTATGACAGAGCACTTTTAGATGTCTATTCATGACTAGAATGATTTATGTCATTGAAGTTTTCAAGGACTTTCTTTGTTAAATTTACATCACAATCAAGTAATAAGATGCAAGATCAGTTTTATTTTTACTACATATGTAATTAAGAAAAACAATGCAAATGAATACACATTTAAACTTGAAATTGGTATAAGGAGGATTAACCATAGAACCGAAGATACCAGATTTTGTAAATGTCTGTCTGTTAAGAACATACGACAAATGTATCTGCAAAAGTGTTTCTTTACATTGGAATGTTTACTTACATACAGGCCTACATTGTCTTTTTCCATGGTTGCCAAAAGGCCAAAAGAACTGGTAGTTTTACACTGCCTGCCTTATTTCACTAGGCATAATGCTCTCCAATTCCATCCATGTTGTCACAAAAGGTAAAAGTTGCTTCTTCTTTCTTTCTCTCTGCTGTGTAGTATTCCGCTGTGTAAATGTGCCACAGTTTTTGACCCACTTATCTTCAGATGGGAGAAAGACAAATACCGTATGATCTCACCTCATACAGGAAACTAATGAACAAAACAAACGAAGAGCAGAGTAGAATTAGACTCATGTAAATAAGGAACAGATTGACAGTGATCAGGGGGGATTCAGGAGGGCAAAAAAAGGGAAAGAAGGGGAAGGGTCTAGTCAAGAAGCTAGTATGAATGACCCATGGACATGGGCAACAGGGTGGGGATTGATGTGGGAGGGGGAGGGGGGCTGCATGAAGAGCAATGGGGAGAAAATGGGGCAACTGTAATAGAAAAACAATAAAAAATAAATTAATTTTAAAAAATAACTGATAATTTTAGAGTTCTTATGCTTATATATCATTATATTGTCATATACAGATGTGGCTGTATCCTTGATATTTCTCCAGTCTATATTTAGTTTCAGAAAAATATTTATTGCACTAAATCAAAATCAAAAATAAAAGAAGTAAAACAGATGGATCATCAAAGTAGTAATTAGTAACATTTTATTGTGCACATAAGATAGTTTGCAAACCTAAACACTCAAATCAAAATAGAATAGGGCTCAAGAGTGTGTTGTTTATTATAGAGTGAGAAAACATTCACAGTTAATTCTTCACCATAATGGTTATAATATGAGACTTCCCTTAAATAATAAAAAAATTGGTAGTGGTCATTTATATAAATCTTGAAAAAACTATACATTTTTATTATGATTTCCAGAGGCACAAAAAAAGAAATGAGTGTGGTTAAATTATTCTAAACTAAACTAAGTGTTGTTTGTGTGTCTAAACTGGTTTGTCTGCCCAGGGTATTTTCAAGGTTCTTATCTATTTGCTTTAAAAAAAAATTAAAGTTAATGAGATGACAGTGGTTAATAAAATTATATAGATTTCATGTGTATAATTCTATAATACATTGTCTGTGTATCACACTGTTTATTAACCATCACCGTCAATTCTTCTTTTGTCATCATATCTTTGACCACTTTACCTTTTACTGCATCGCCCTTCGGTAAGCAGCACACTCTTGTCTGTGTCTATTAGTTTTTGCTTGTTCATATATTGTTTTCATTTTTGTGTCCCACATAATAGTGAAATCATATGGTCCTTTCTTTAAAATGTTTGATTAAATTTCTTACTGTAACATTAGTTAATAAGATTGTATAGTATTCAAATGTACATTTCTGTGATACATAATAATTATATTGTATTGTGTGCCCACTACCTAAAGTCAAACAATCTTCTGTCGTCATGTATTTTACCCTCTTGATCCTTAACTGACCCCACACACCCTTTGCCTGTGTTAACCACAATAGTGTTGTCTGTGTCTATGAGTTTCAGATTTATTGCAAATACCAGTATTTTGTTTTTTCTTAAGGCTGATCAAAATCCCATAGTATATATGCACCATACCTTCTTTATATAATCCTCTATCAAATGATACTCTGGTTGTCTCCATGTCTTGGTCACTGTATAAAGCTGCAATGAACATAGGCATATATATCACATGGTAAGAATTTTTAATACACTTCTAGTTGAGTTTGATTTTTTCAGCTTTTTTCCACTTAAGCAGGCATGCTGATTTCAAAACTACAGTTGATTTTCTTCTATCACGTCAAGTTTTTTTCTCTACAGCTTATCTTAATGCAACCACTCTAGGCTGGATGGAACCTAGATCAAGGGAAGCACTAGTGCTCTCCTATTGGCTGAGAGCAAACTTCTATTGAGGAGGGAAGGGTGGGGGATGACCTTGGAGACCAGGGACAGGTTCATACTTCTCTAAGCTATTCAGTTACACATGAGACAGTGTGGTGAGAGGTTGTGTGCCACTCTATATAGTGAATCGTATTCCGAAGTGTAGTCCTAGTTCTTGTCTGTATACAAGGAGTTAGCAGAATTTATTTTTTTAATGTACATACATACTTATTTCCTTTCCTTCAAATCATGTCTGCCTCTGCTATTGCTCATTGTAAGTGCCTAAGCAGCCCTGATTTATTTTGTTATATCTGTGACTGTTTCACTATTCCCTGTCAAAGGATAAACATCAGCACATTTGTCAGGCAAGCCTATTTTGTATATTTTAAAGTTAAACTTGGTGATCAAGATAAGTCTTGGGCCCCTCACAAGGTGTGCAAGCCATGTGTTGAGAGTTCACAGATGTAGATGAAGGGAACACATGATAATTTGCCATTTGGTATACCTACGGTTTGGCGAGAGCCCAGAGATCATTCAAGTGACTGTTATTTTTGTATAGTAAAAATGTCAGGATATAGCAAGAAAAACAAATGTAAAATAGAGTATCCTAGTCTACCATCAGCTATATGCCCAGTGCCTCATTCAGCTGAAATCCAGTGCCAGTTTTCATTGAACTATCCTCTTTCAAAACACAGGAGAACGGTGAAGAACTAAGTGATAGGAACAATGAAGATTTTGAAATTAAAGATGACTCAGTTTGTAAGGGAATTGATCACCATGAGTTGAATGATTTGGCATGAGATTTGAGACTATCCAACAAGGCTTCAGAGCTCCTAGCATCAAGATTGCACAAGAAAAACTTGTTTGAAAAAGGAGTGAAGGTATCCTATTTTGATCAAGAGAAAGTGCATTTCTGCAGTACTTTCAAAGTAATAATGGCTTTGTGTATTGCCACAACATATATGGTTTAATGGAGGAATTGAGAATTCCAAACTATAACACAACTGGTTCGGGACTGTTCATCGATAGCTCAAAGCAGAGTTTGAAGTGTGTCCTCCTCCACAATGGCAATTTATTTGATGCAGTCCCAATTGGCCATTCAGTTTGTTTTTGTGAGGAATATGACATAAAGAGAGTCATTGATCTGTTCCAATATCACGAGCGCAATTGGATCATCTGTGTTGACTTTCAAATGGTCTGCTTCCTTCTTGTTCAGCAATGTGGATATACCAAGTATTCCTGTTTTCTGTGCATGTGTGACAGCAGAGCTCATGAGAAGCATTGGGTGAAGTCAAATTGGCTTCCAAGATCTGACCTCAAACCTGGTGATCCAAACATTCTACATGAGCCACTTGACAGAAAGAACATTATATTCACACCTCTGCACATAAAAGTGGGTCTCATGAGGCAATTTGTTAAAGCTTTGCTAACTGAAGGAGACTGTTTCAAATGTCTCATTTCCTAACCTGTCATTTGAAAAGATAAAATACCTTAATATGTATGTTTGGTAGCAGAATTTTACTACTTGTACACAATTTGACTTACAGTAACAATATATAGCCTTTATATGAATAAAATAACTCTAAATGAATGGTGTATTCAGGTAATTTAAAAAATTTTTTTTTGTATGTGCATTTTGTATAATTTTTGAGAAAAAGGGAGGATATCCTGTACCTTAAAAAGTTGACATGGTGGAGAAAAACTGGGACCATTTTTGGATTCAGATGCCAAAAGTTAGTAAAAAAAAAATAAGTGTCAGATCTAACTCAACAAAAACTGTGTTCCCCAGTGTATTCCATGGTCTGTCCTGGAAGTATCCAGCCATGCAGCATGAAAAATTGAGATATTTTTTGAAGAAGATACAAGATACAAAAAACATTGTACATTGGATAATGATGCCTCTGCCCCCTTCAAAGTAGGCACCTTGGGACCTCACACAGTTCTCCCAATTACCACCAGCTGCCCCATAATATTTTCCTGATTTTCATTGATGGTCTGAAATCTCTTCCCTAACCAAGGTGATTTTAGTTTGGGGAAAAGCCAGAAGTCCCAGGGTGCCAAATCTGGGCTATAGGCAGTGATTTGATGTTTTGCAAAAAAAACACTCTGCACTAGACATGATACACGGTGAGTGGGTATGTTGTCGTTATGAAGCTGCCAATCACCAGTTGCCCATAGCTGCGGCCTTCTGAATCATCCGAATAGTGTCCATGAAAGGATGGTCAAGCTTAATGAAAAATTTGTTGCAGATTGGTTGCTCTACTCACTCAGTCAGTTTGAATGTGATGGACACACAGCACACATGCTCACTCAATGGTGTCTACTGCCCCCACTGACTAGTACAGTGAAGTCATCATTCGTACACACACATTTCAGTCCACTCTCCTTGGCTGCCAGCTTACATCAATGTTGCGCAAAACATCCTCGGTATATTTACAATGGCTGGACATTGTTTCCTGGAAGACCTCTTATATTTTTTTGAATAAATGTTTTTAAAAGTTTTGGATAAGTATTCAGAAGAAGAAGTGCTAAGTCATATGAAAAGTCTGTTCCTAATTTTTTGAGGAAACTCTATACCATTTTCTGTGACATTTTCTGTCTGCCTTATTTTGCTTGCTTTGGTATTTTCAATATCTATTCATGTTGTCACAAATGATAGTATTACATATTTTCTTTTGGCTGAGTAGTATTTCTAAGTATATATATGGTAGGGAACAAGTAGGTTTACCATTATGAGTATACAAAACACAATACCAACACAAAACACAAAAGTATGATAAACCTACTTTTGCCCAACCCTGTATAACTTTATTCGATAATAAAATATTATATTTGTCTTAATGAAAGTGAATCTCTAATGCTGTGCAGGAAAAAAAAAATCAGACCAATGATTTAATTTGTATTTTTCTTTGAGTGATTCTAGAAATTAAGTGAATAAAAATATAATCTTCTTCTTCATGATTATATTAGTAAGGGATTTTTTGTAAATATATATTTTTTCACCCATATAAAATTCTGGTTGGTTAGTCTACAGGAGCTGTACCCTTTGCTGACTTCTCAGCTTCAATGTGCTAGTTTCAAGGTCATTCTGGTTATTGTTTTCCTAATCCATAGGCCTGCATCAGGCAGACGTTATTTTCTGCAGATTCCACCAGTATAAGCTTATTCACATGGTCACGCCTAACTTTATCTGTGCAATGCTTTCTACTCCACAAAGAGAAGCAGAGGGTATTTTGATAGATAGATATATATTTCACCACACTGAAAAACTGAAGTGAGAAAATTTAAATAAATGGTGATTTATTTTATTTGTTTATGCTTACATAGCAAATGAAATATTTTTAAGAATAGTTGACTCTAGACAGGATTTTTAAGAATCTCTTTATCAGCCCAGTACTCTCATTCAAAGTTAATCAATTAAACATTCTACTTTGCAATGAAAATAATACAGTTTTAGCACATCAGTATTAACTTTACTATTTTAATTAATTTGATGTCAATCTAAGTCTCTGCTAATTTAAATATTATGTTTAATATTAGTAACAATTTTAATTTGCAACAAATCAACTTTAGTTTGCAATTGTTGTATTTTCTAGTATTAATTAATCAGATTTAAAGTTTTCTAACATTTATTGATACCAAAACCAAACTGGAGATTGTTATTTAAAAATTCAGTACGATAATACATTTCAAAAACAGGGAGTTAAAGTTTTGTTTGTATGTTTTATTTTTTGTATATTTTAAATACACCCAAATTTAGCATAATTTTAAAGATAGCACTTATAATGATTATGCTGTGTTAACACAGGTAACACAATTCAAAAGGTTATTTGATCAAGGATATTGCATGTTAGCACTGCCTCTTCTTATTTCATTGTTAAGCGCTGATACAATAACCTAGCGAGCTACAAAACTGTAATTGGTTTCTATAAACTGTATCGTGAAAGTTACATTTTACATGACATCTTTCACAGATACTCTCCTTATCTGTTTATCATTCCTTTGATTTTTTTCAAGTGCATAAGAAATATGCTTGCACGTTTGTATTCTGTTCATATCTAATTTCCAGTAAAGGTCAGCTTTCTCATAAAAAGGAGTATAAATAGTGCAGAAAATGATGATCCAAGCTAGCACATCAAGAAAATAAAAGCATAAAAGTAAAGGTCATTTTCACAATTTTCATTTTAAAGCACTCTCAAAAACATATAGTGTAATATTTGTAAAAGTTTTCAAAGAGAAGTTTGGATGTTGAGGTCTTTTCCTATTTTCTTTTCTACAACTTGTGTAGAAATTAAAAGTAAATCATACATTAGTGAGGTCATTATTTTTATGTTGGTTTGATTATTAAAGTCATTACCTCTGATATTTAATCAACTATCTGTGTAATAGTTCTTTAAATTGAAAATAGTCATTCTTTTCTTGAATACTGAACTTAAATTTGGTAACATTAACAATAGATAAAGTGTATCAGCATTTCTGAGATGAACAAAATATTAATATTTATTAAAATTATTATTTAAGTAAAATCTTATAAGTCTTCATATTTTGTCTTCATATTTTGAAGATTTATAAGGAGAGCCAATACTTATACTGATAAGATGCTGCACTTATCAAATTAACTATGCATTCATCTTATTCATGTATATCCAATAATGATTTTGAATCTGGTCTAATTTGGCTTGATAATTGATTAATGAATGTGAGATTGAACTGTTGAAAGCTTTTAGAAAAGCTTCTATTTGAGCTTTTGAGTCCATAAAATATAGAAGTATTATGAGATAGCTTCACTTTTCCTATATTTTGGGCAAGGCTAATACTTGATAAAATTAAGGAGTGAAGACAAGTTTCTTAGCAACTCACAGGCACAGAAGGCAGGGTATGAGCTCTTTAGCTAGGCGGAAGTGAAAGAGCACCACCTTAGGACACTATTCAGTCCACCGTTCTTAATCTCCTCAGCCTCTAATTTATTTTCCTACCCTAATGGTTTCTATATCTTATTGCAGTTATGTGTGTGTGTGTGTGTCTGAAACTGAATCATCACATCTTTTGGATCAAAACCATAGCCTATCCATTGTTTTATAATCTAACCATACATAATACTGTATATTTCAAGAACATTCTTTTCATTGACTGAATAAATAAACATTTTACATAAATATAATTAATGAAAGATTACTTAGTGTTTGGCGATAAAATAATAAAAAAAGCAAAATAATTAACCTTGACCCAAATCTCAAAAAAAAAAAAAAATACCTAAAAAACTGTAAGCACAGATGGATATTTTTAGTATGTTTTGTAGTCATAAAAAATAAAACAGTAAATAAAACATGTAAAGGAATTTGTGATACATTCCAGTTTTGTTTTTGTGCATTAATGAAGGTGTAGAAGTGTATATAATATGTGGAAGGTTTGAGTTGAATATAACAAGTAAAGAGAGATGAACATAAGGACATAATTATGCAGTATATAGCCTTTACAGATTGGCTTTTTTAGACTTAATAATATGGATTTAAAGTTCCTCCATGTCTTTTAATGGAATGATAGCTCAAATCTTTTTACTGAATAATAGTCCATTACATGTACCACAGCTTATTTAGCCATTCACCATCTTTTTTTGTGTCAAGCTTCAGCAATTATGAACGAAGTTGCTGTAAACATTCATGTGCAGGTTTTTGTATAGACATAAGTGTTCAACTTCTTTAGGCAAATACAAAGCAGTATTATTCCAGACAGTATGGTATAGTGTTTTTAGTTTCATAAGAAATAGCTAAAATGTCTTCCAAAAATGGCTGTACCATTTTTTATTCCCACCATCAGTGTATGAAAGGTTAGATTTCAATAGGTTCTCATTAGCATTTAGTGTCAGAGTTCTGGAGTTTTGACTATTCTAATAGATGTGTAATGCTATCTCACTGTTTTAATTTGCATTCCCTTGATGAAATGTGATACAGAGCACCTTTTCATATGTTTATTTGCCATCTGTATATTCTATTTGGTGATATATCTGGTAGGGAATTTGACCCATTTTTAACTGGGTTATTTATAATCTTGTTGCTTAATTTTAAGAGTTATTTGTATATTATAAATAACGTTACTAAACTTTCTCCCATTCTGAGACTTGACTTCTCATATCCTTGACATTGTCTTTTGTAGAGCATACATTTTTACTTTTAATGACGTTCATCTTATCAATTAGTTTTTTCATGGACTGTGTCTTTGGTTTATATTTTAAAGGGAACCACCATGACCAAGGTTATCTGAATTTTCTCCCTTATTTTCTAAGACCTTTAAAAAAATTATATTTATTTATTTTTAGAGAGAGGGGAAGGGAGAGAAACATTTATCAGTTGCCTCACCCAAGGCCATAACAGGGGACCTGACATGTTCTTTGACTGGAAATCTAACTAGTGATTCCCCAGTTTACAGGAAGGTGTCAACTCACTGAGCCACATCTGTCATTGCATGTCTTCTAAGAGTTTTAATGTTTTTAGAGTAACCTTTATATCAACAATTAACTTTTGGTTAATTTTTGTAAAAGATGTAAGGTCAATGTCTAAATATATTTTGATTTTTATATGTAGATGTCCAGTTGTTTCAGCACAATCATTGAAGAGACTGTGTTTGCTCCATTATTTTGTTTTTGCTCCCTTGTCAAAGATTAGTTGTCTATATTTATGGGTTTCTACTTCTGGACTCTCTTTTTCATTGATCTATTTGATGACTCTTAATAACACGACATTGCTTTTATTACTGTAGCTTCATAGTAAGTTGAAGTTGGGTAGCATCAGTTATCCAACTTTATTTTTTTTCAGTACAGTGTTGGGTGTTCAGGATCTTTTGCCTCTCCTTACAAGCTGTAGGATCATTTTGTTAATATATAGACAAAATTTGGTGAAATTTTTACTGTTATTGGTATATAGGAAAGGAAATGACTTTGTATATTCACCTGGTATTCATGCATCTTTGCTGTTATTTACTAGGAGTTCAAGGAGTTTTTTGTCAATTCCTTTGAATTTTAATTACACATGACCATGTCATCTGTGAACATTGAAAGCATTTTGCCTTCTTTCTCAGTCTTGATAGTTGCATTTCCTTTTTTTTGGGGGGGGGGGGGGCAAACAAGCAAACAAACAAAAACAATTGCCTTATTGCCTTAGCTACCTTTTCCTGTATGATGCAAAGGAGTGTTGAGAGGGGATAGCCTTGACTTTTTCCTGATCTTATTGGGAAATCTTTATATTTCTCACCATTAAGAATGTTAACAATAGTTTGTTTTTTTAATAGATAGTCTTTATCAATAGCTATAAGCCTATTCAGTTTGCATATATATTTGACGTGAATTTTGGCAGAACATGTTTTTCAAGAAATTGGTCCATTTCATTTAAGTTTTCAAATGTGTAGCCATAGAGTTATCCAGCGTTTCTTTATTATTACCTAATTCTGCTTACTTATGACTAAATTTTATAAGGTAGAAACTTATATTGTTACTTTTACATCTTTCATCTTTTGTAATATAGTGAGTTCTTGAATAAAATTGTTTTGTTCAGTGCATTTCATAATAATATTGATGAGGGGAAAAAAACGTTGATCCCTGGCTGGGGCCACTGTTGGTGTGGAGTTTGCACGTTCTCCCTACATCTGCTTGGATGTTTTTGAGGTACTCTGTTTTCCTCCAGTTTCCTCGCACATGCTCAAAATGTGTCCATTTGAATGATTGGTAGGTCAAAATTATCCCAGTGTGAGCGTGGGTGTTTGTGTGAGTCTGACATGCGATGGAAAAGCTGGGTTGTTCCAGAGCTGGGTTCTGCTGGCACGCCGAGCTGCCAGGGTAAGCTCCAGTCACCCACAAACCTGAACTTGAATCATCTTAGTTTCATTAATATTTCTTAAGTACATGCATAGGTCATTTTGGTTTCTGTATTTAATATTAGAAGTATTTTGAGTTATTTCTTAGAAGTTTGGTGATGTCATTGTGGCCAGAAATATGCTAAAGGTAAAATCAGTTTCATTATTTGTTGCTGTGCTTAAGGTTGCAGTTTCTAAGAATTTTTTGACAATTTTGAGAAATTACCAGTTGCGCATTCAATAAATTGCCTTCTATGCATTGTTTATACTGATATCACAAATTTGAATAAGTTGTGTTTTCATTATCATTGAGTTTAAAATTTTTTTTTTAAATTTCTCTTAAGGTAACTTCTTTGATCCATGTGTTTCTTAGAAGTGAGTTATTTAATCTCTAATTTTTCAGGAAATATCTAGGGTTTTTTTTGTTACTAAATTTTTGTTTAAGTTCATGTGGTATAAAATCAGGCATTGTATGCTTTCTCTTACTTTGAATGTGTGAAGGTTTATTTTATTGCCTAGAATGTGGTCTTTTTTTCATGAATGTTACATGTAAATAAATACAAATATAATGAGAGTTTATGTATTACTTTTTAATAATTGTATGGTATATATAATTTACTTATTTGATTATAATGATTTCCTAGGACATGCAAAGGACTATCCAATGTATTTTTAGAGTCGGTTTTTGTGATTATTCTTATTTTTAAGAATAACATTTCTAATGTTTTATGATCATATACTGCAGTCATTCATGCCTATACTTATCTCAGACCATGCCACTGTTAGACACAAGTCATTATTAATTAAATCTTTGCCATTTTTAACTTTACTGTACATGTTCACCTGTATACAATATAACAACCGTTTGATTTCAAGAGATATTCCACTTTATTAGCATGTCTACTTTTAGTTCCGATTCAAAATCCACTTTTTGTATTCATTTTTCTAATCTATTATAGTGTTTTCTGTGCATGATTTCAATATTTTTATTGATATATGAAATTGTATCTTTTCTTTGTCTTTTTCTTATAATTTAATGTTGATATAAAAAGTCACACAAAAACCTTGGTTATTTCTACTATAAACTTTTCATAAGAACATTTAGATTATCCTACAATTTTAATAATTATTCCTACTATATTTATCTGGTTAGGCCATTTTTTAATTTTTATGGTAATTTTTAAAATGTTCTTTGTGTTTAACCATTTAGAAATTCATTAGATTTTTATGTTGTCACACTATATGACATTATAAAAAATAGAAGTCCTCAGAAAAAAGATAAACTTGAAAAACTACTTGTTTCCAATCACATGCATCTTAGTTTTTACACTCTTGTTATTAAGGAAGAGCTGACCTGTACCAGTAATTTGGATCCTTTTAAAAAAAAATTATTTCAGAAAATTTACATTACTGGTGTTCAGTAAACCGTGATAAGAAATTGCATTAGTTCTCTTATTTTCTATAAATTGTAGCTTGTTTTTACTTCTCAATTTTTATTTTTATTTTTGTTTCTTGCATGTATATGTTGCATTGTTTTGACAAGATATTGAATAGAGGCACTGAAAAAGAGCACCTTATTTATGTTTCTGAACTGAATGTGAATTGTTGCAATATTCACCAGGAAAATATAAGTTGGTATAATAAACATATACACACCTTACATCAGAGCTCTAAAATATATGAAGCAAACTTTAGCACAATTCAAGAAAAAAAAAGGTATTAGAGAGAATCAAAGACTCCAATAATTGACTTTTGATAACAGGGAGAAAAAGAATAAGGGAATGAAGGACTTGAATAACAGTGTATAAATGTATACAGAACACACCATCCAACAAGAGCAGAGTACACATGTCTCTCCAGTGCACATTAAACATTCTCCAGCATAGAGCATATGCTAGGGCACGAAACAAGTGTTAAAATTCTCAAAACATCCCTTTGAAATGCTGCTATTGAAAAAGCAAACTCAAAAACAAAACAAAAATCGACATATGTTGTCAAGGATGTAGAGAAATTAGAATGTTCGTACATTCCTGGTGGGACTGTAACTAGTTCAGCCAATGTATAAAATGGTATGGCACTTCCTCCAAAAAAATAAACAGAGAATTACCAAATGATCCAGCAGTTCCACCTCTAGATATATACACAGAAGTCTGAGACTCAAGTAAACATTTGTATGCCAATGTTTATGGAAGGATTTTTCATAAGAATTAAAAGATACATAACTCATGTATTCATTCATAAATTAGTAGATAACTAAAATGTGATTTATGCATATTATGTAACATTAAGCAAACTTAAAAAGGAGTGTAATTTTTATACATGCCACAATACAGATGAAACTTGATAACATTATGCTAAGTGAAATAACCAGAAAAATAAGGACAACTAGTATGTACCTCAACATATACAAAGTACCTATACATTTATAAGGAGTAAAATATAATTTAATAGGCATTTGGAGGAGAAGATGCTGGGGAAGTATAATCCAATCATTACAGAGATTCAATGTGAGTGATAAAAATATTCTGCAGGTGGATGGTGATGATGGTAGCCCAATAATATGAGTGTGGTTAATTCCAAAGAATTGTACACTTAAGCTTTACCACAACAAACAATGAAAAAAGTAGCTCAGTTAGCTCCCAAAACCTTTAATGTTTGCTGCGCATTAATCAATGTGCTAGTGAGGCTCCTCTTTTAAACATTATTTATGTGTCTGTGTTCACCTGTGAGTCGTCGTCGTCGGCAGCCGTCCGTCTCGAGAGACGATGGCGTAGCTTCTTGAGAGTCTATCTGCACCGCCGAGAATGGCTGTGCAGTCCGACTCAGGAGTGACAATCCCTGCCGCACTTGGTGCAGGTGAAGGCAGATGGCCGTTGTTGCTGCTGCTGACGCTGCTTCCGCCTCGATCTTTTCTGGACCGCCTCCTCATTGCGCGCAGCCTCCGCGCGTGACGTACCTTGCCTGACCGCGAGCCTCCAGGCTAGGCGGTCGTCTGCTTGAACTTCCCATGTGTTGAGATTGATGGAGCATTGTGTCGTGTCCTTTTTGCAGATGTCTTTGAACCGCAGTTTTGGGCGCCCTGTCATCCTCTTGCCTTCTGCTAGCTCGCCGTAGAGGAGGTCTTTGGGGATACGGCCTGCATCCATTCTTTTGACATGGCCGAGCCACCTGAGGTGTCTCTCGCTAAGAACTGCATGCAAACTGCTCATATTGGCTCGCTTCAGCACCTCGGTGTTGGGGACCTTATCCTGCCAGGCGACATGCAGGACGCGTCGCAGGCACCTCATGTGGAAGCTGTTGAGTTTCCTTTCGTGCCTTGCGTAGGTGGTCCACGTCTCGCTGCCATAGAGGAGAGTGCTGAGTACGCAGGCTTGGTAGATGCGCAGTCTGGTTTTCTCAGTGAGGCTGGAATTGTTCCACGCTCGCCGGTTCAGTCTGGCCATAACTGTGGCTGCCCTGGCGATTCTCCGGTTGACCTCCAAGTCAACTGACAGAGAGCTCGAGATGGTGGACCCGAGGTAAGTGAAGTCATTGACAACCTCCAGGGTGTATCCGTCGATGGTGATGCATGGGGGAGTCCCCGTGCCTTGAGCCATAACATTCGTCTTCGTCAGGCTGATGGCTAGTCCGAACTCCTTGCATGCGTGGGAAAGGCAAGTGACTAGCTGCTGGAGTCCCTCTTCGGAGTGTGATGTCAAAGCTGCGTCGTCGGCGAAGAGCATCTCACGGATGAGCACCTCTTTGACTTTGGTCTTGGCTCGTAGACGGGCCAGGTTGTAGAGCTTGCCATCGGATCTGGTGTGAATGAAGACACCCTCGCTGCAGTCCTTAAAGGCGTATTGGAGGAGCATGGAGAAGAAGATTCCGAACAGCGTAGGCGCGAGGACGCAGCCCTGCTTTACTCCGCTGCTGACTGGGAAGGCCTCAGAGGTTGTGCCGTTGTAGGACACCATGCTGTGCATGTTGTCGTGAAAGGACATGACCACAGCAAGCAGATGTGGTGGACAGCCAATCTTCCGTAGCAAGCTGAAGAGACCGCTTCGACTGACCAGATCAAACGCCTTCGTGAGGTCGATAAAGGCGAGGTAGAGTGGTTTATGCTGCTCGTGACACTTCTCCTGCAGCTGGCGTAGGGAGAAGATCATGTCCACTGTTGATCGGCCAGCTCTGAAGCCACACTGGGACTCTGGGTAGACGCGGGAAGCAAGGGTCTGCAAGCGGGCAAGAGCGACCCGGGCGAATACTTTGCCGACGACGCTGAGGAGAGAGATGCCCCGGTAGTTGTTGCAGTCGCTGCGGTCTCCTTTGTTCTTGTACATGGTGATAATGTTGGCGTCTCTCATATCCTGGGGGATGTAACCCTCCTTCCAGCAGAGACAGAGTAGATGGTGGAGCGGCTGTAGCAGGACTGGTTTCCCGCTCTTTAGGATTTCTGGGGGGATTCCGTCGCTTTCTGGTGCTTTCCCGCAAGCGAGGCGGTCGATGGCTTTGCCGAGCTCTGCCGCAGTAGGTGGGGTGTCTAGCTCCTCCATGACTGGTAGGTCTGGGATGGCGTTAAGAGCAGTGTCTGTTACGGTGTTCTTCGTTGTGTACAGCTCGAGGTAGTGCTCGGTCCACCACCGCATTTGCTGTTCCTGGTCAGTGATGACCTCACCTGTCTTGGACTTAAGGGGAGCGATATTGGAGGGGATTGGGCCTGTTGCCTTCTTGATACCCTCATACATTCCTCGTGCGTTGCCTATATCGGCGGCTTCCTGAATGCTTCTGCACAGGTTTAGCCAATAGGTGTTGGCACAGTGGCGGGCGGTCTTCTGGACTTTGTTCCTGGCAGCCCGTAGAGCTTGAAGTGTACTGGGAGTGGGCGTGACCTTGTAAGCCAGTAGGGCCTTCCTCTTAGCCTCGATCACGGGTTCCATTTCTTCCCAGTGAGCCTCGTACCAGTCAGCGTTCTTCCGCTCTTTCTTCCCGTAAGCAATAATGGCGGAGTTGTATATGGCGTCGCGGAGACGTGACCAATTGGATTCGATAATGTCGTCTGCCGCCATTCCCTCGCCGAGTGCATCTTCCATCCTGTTGATGAATTGCTGGGTCTTAACTGGGTTGCTGGCACAACTGGTGTTGATGCGTGGGCGACCCTTCATCTTGGAGTGGTGCAACCTCTTCGGCATTATGCGCACCTTGCTTACCACGAGGGCATGGTCCGTGTCGCAGCCTGCACTGTGGTAGCTGCGGGTGAGGAGGGTGCTGCCAATATCCGTTCTTCTGGTGATGACGAGGTCAAGCTGGTGCCAATGGCGGGAGCGGGGGTGCCTCCATGACACCTGGTGGATCTCTTTGCACTTGATGAATGTGTTTGTCACGCACAGGCCGTGGTGACACAAAAGCTCAAGCAGTCGCTGACCATTCTCATTGATCTTTCCTCTCCCAAAGTTTCCAAGGCAGGTGGGCCAGGCCATGTGGTCGGCTCCTACTCTTGCGTTGAAGTCTCCAAGGAGATAGAGAGCGTTACTTCTGGGAATCTTGGATAACGCTTCGTCCAGTGCATGGTAGAACTGTTCTTTCTCTTCGGTGGTGGCGCAGAGGGTTGGGGCATACGCGCTAAGAATGCTGACTGGGCCGAAAGTTGTTGACAATCGGAGGGTAAGTAATCTCTCTGTGCCTCCTGTGGGTGGCTCTATGGAGTTAACAAGCGTGTTCTTCACAGCGAACCCAACACCGTGCTGTCTTGGTTGGTCCGGAGACTTCCCTTGCCAGTAGAAGGTGTAGTTGGTTTCTCTGATAGTTCCGTTGTCGGCCAACTGGGTCTCCTGTAGAGCCGCAATGTCGATGTTTAGTCGTGCCAGTTCCCTGTCGATGACAGCGGTTTTCCTGGCACCATTGATCCACAGAAGGTCTGCAGTAAGTCCGGGGCACATGGTCCTGATGTTCCAGCTAGCGAGGCGAAGAGGCGGAGGCTTCTTTCTTGTTGTTTGCTTGGAATTAACTGGTGCGGGTGTTTTGTGGCCCACTTTTTGAGAGGCGCCTCTCTGATCCCCACGCACCCAGTGGGGCAGGCGAGCCATGGCGAGACGGTAGCTGTCCAGTGAGGTGCGATGACCTCTCCCACCGTCAGAGGAGACCCCTGGCGCTCGTTTCCTTCGCCAATCGGATGAGCTTATAACCGGTATCTGTCTCCTCCCGTGTTGAGTCGACATCTTGTGATGACGCTGGAGTGTCCTCTCAAGTGAAACTGAAGCTACAGAGCCTGGGCAGGGTGATATGGAGGGTCTGCTGTTGCCCATGCAGCAGACCCCCCCTCTCTTCGCAGCTGAAGGGTCCAAGGGAAAGACAAAGTCAATACAGCTTGGCTTCAGGTGCGCCGCAGGAGTTGCCGGTGTTGACTACAATGTCAAACCGCCTTAGGGACTCCGGCTCCGGATTTTCTGTCGGGGTTTACTCCCTTAGCCTTTCCCCTGAAGAGGTATGCCGCAAGGCAGCTGAGGTTTTTTGGAGTCAGAGTTTTCCTTCTCTGATTTTAGAGATGTCCTTCCTCTTTCCTCCTGTCTGGATGAGTATTTCTTCTTTATATCTTTGTTTGTTGGACTTCCATGCAGTTTGATTTTCTGGAACTTCTGGTTGTTTCTAGTTTAGAGGTAGTTGTATTCCTTCTTAGTTGTGGAGGGAGTTGCAGCGTGTCTCTCTGGGCCTCCATCTTGGCCAGAAGTCCCAACCTATAACAGGCAGAAGACAGGTAAAGAAAAATAGGTGAGCAGCTTGAAAGGCCTGGTAGACAGGCCCACCCGGGGTGAAGGCGAAAGACAGGTAACCAGAAACAGGAAAGCCGGTTGCTGGGCCTCGTCGATACGCCCCACGGTGTCAAGGCATAAAACCTGTGAGTAAAACAGATGATTTTGCTTATGTGAGATGAACCTTCTCACATCTTATATCTGTAAAGTGTGGTTGGGACAGCCAGCATGATTTCACTGTGTTTCATGTTATCTCTTATGTTCTAGGGAGTTAGGCTGGGCTTCTTCTCACGATGGAGCTAGTGGTCTAAAAGAAACACTGGAAATGTGCAATCTTTGGTCTTGATTCACAACTCTTACATCATTTCCACCATTTTCTGTTAGTCAAAATAAGTCATGGATAACCTAGAATCAAAACATGACAGAATGTAATTGAAATATTGAAGTAACAAGCTTTGGAATCACTTTTGAAAGAGAGAAATATAAGAAGTGGTGTAGAATTGTTATTATTCTACCACAATAATAAATAATCTTTTAGTATTTTGCTAATATATAGTTTGGAAAATTAGGAAATATTTTTAAAATAATTTTCAACATTAAAGAAACATAATATGTAAGTAAATATATACTAAATAAAGATCATTTACTGGTGATATTATATTAGAAACTTATTTGTTATAGAATATATAATTTATATTCTATATGACATATATCAATTTCATATTCTCTGCACACGAAACTTACAATCTGAGTCCTCTATAATTAACCCCCAAATTCTAATACCATGCCTATTTTAAATTCATTCTATTTTTCAGTTCATTTTACTAGATAATATTAGAGCAGAACTGAACATTATGCTAAATAACAAAGAGTTCAGAGAAAATGAATACATTATTTTGTTCATCTTCATGAAGTTTTTTGCCTCAATTGGTCAAAACATAATAATGTTATTATAGAAAGTTTTCCATCAGTTTCAATTTGCAACTTCAAATAAGCTTTCCACCTTTCAAATAACATTTGAGAAATACATAAGTTACACAGCTGATATATAACCTACTCTTGACTACGTTAGAGAATCTTGCCGCCAATCCACTTTTTCATTATCTTCAATAAAAAATTAAGAATGCTAGTAATATTTAGATTTTTAGTTCAAGCTATTTTTATCTAAACTGATTAGGATTTTTTTCTATACTTTGGAAATGACAATGCAATTCATATTTTAATGTCTCAATTTTATAAATATTACTTTCAATAAAAAATTCTTGTTTTCAAACTACTCTGCTCTTACGACACAATTGCATCTATTTAACATATTAATGACATTGCAATCCATTCATTCTATAAACTCTTATCCTTGCCTTAGAGTATCTTTTCTTACGTCCTTATTCAGGTTAAACATGTATTTAGCTATTTTTTTATCTGTCTCAATTAGCCCTTACCTTTTAATCTTGGAGACTTCCCTTTTCTCTTCTCTGTCTACACTTATTCCATAAAGTTTCCTAATTATAAATATCTCCTAATGTTAAGTATCATTTGTACACCAGTGTCTTTGAACTTTTCTATCCAGTCTAGATTTGTTTTTCCTGAACACCGTACTCACATGTCTGTCTACTTCACATTTCTATATAAACGAATAATAGGTATCCCCAAACCCTAACACATCTAAACTGAACTCTTAAATTTCCATCCAAAATGATCCTTTAAACAACCATTCCCATCTCAGTGAATGATAACTCCATCCTTCTATTTACCAAAGTCATATGTATTAGAGTCATTCATAACTTTTGAAATTTTTCCCTAATCAATATGCAATATATTAAGAAATATCACTGGTTCTAGCTTTACATCATATCTAGAATCAAATCACTTTTCACTGTTAGTAGCATCAGTTCTGACTTGAGCTATTTCTACAGCTCCTTAGCAGGTTTAATATTATCCTGTTATTACTCTGCTACAGTCTATTTGCAACAGAAAAATACAAATGATTCTATTGAAATTCAAGTCATTTAGAGTCCTGTATGATCTGGCTTCAACTTCCCTTCTCCCTTATCATACCCTTCTGGTTTAGTCTGTCCCAGAAACATTGTTGTCCTTGTTCCTTTGTTACACCAAAGCATGCTGTCACTTCAGAGCTTGTACACTGGCTGCTCTGTCTGCCAGTAATGGCCTTTTCATAGATAGGATGCTGGTAACATCTTCATTTATTTCCAGTCTTTGCAGAATGATTGTGTCACAGTTATGATGCCTGCAGCAAAAGAGCTGACTTCCATTTATTTTCTACAGAGCAAGATACTGATAAGGCTCACCGCATTTTTGGTCACTAGCTTGGAAGAGAGTTCTCTGACTTCAGTTGCATTTTCTCCAAGAGTAGGATGAAGATTGTCCCTGAATTTCAGTGAAGAGCTTGCATGCAGCAGGAGACTCATCTGTAAGACTCCAAAGTGTTTTCAAAATAAACAGCAGGGTGACGTCATCTATATTCTCAGTAGCCTTTTGTTTTACTGTCACTAGAAGGTCCTTAGTTGTGCACTTGGCTCAGGTGAGAGCTGCAAGGCTGGAATATAGATGATGCTTTCTGCCACTGTTAGCATCTTCAGGTTTTTATGCTTACAGTGTCATCTCATACATCTGGTAGCATCAAACCTGTCAAATGGAACATCCACAACAATCCTGAAATTGGTTAAGAGAGAAGACAATTCTTTTGTAACTTTAAAATAGCAAGCATGGTTACCTGCACTGAAAATGTCTCTCTAATAAGTCTGTAGAGGGTTTCCTTCATGAAACATGACATGTTCTTGTATTGACTCAATGCTTCAAAAAGCTGAATCATATTGGCTTCTCCAGCAACTCTGATTCATTCCCACTAAACTCCAGTGTTGGGGGAGCAGCTTGTAAGTCACCAGAGACATACAAGGAGAAACTAAATTGTTTGGCATCAGGGCGAGAACTGGGAAAGAAGCAGCTTTCTCCCAGACAGAAATTCACAATAAATATTTTTAAATCTTAAAAAAATATATTAATCCAGTTACTAAGTTCCAAAGAGTTAAACACTTAAAACAATTCTATTCTATCAGTGCTTATTTTATATTATATATTTAGCTTATGTTATAATTCATTATAAAATTCCTTTTCTAAATGTTGTTTAATAAGATTTTGAACTTTTTAACAAGGCATTTAAATATTTGACATAAGTGGTTAAGCTTTATTCTTTGTTTCTACATCTGGTAAAGAAATTTTCATTCTATTTACACCTATTCCAAAGGATTTAAAAACTGACAGATAAATTATAAAGAGTAGTCATATTGGTTTATTTTTTCCCTTTATTCTCCTTGCCCTAGGAAATACATCATCAAAAATATTGCTACATGGGACAACTGAAACTTTACTGCCTATGATTTCCTCTAGGACTTTTATGGTATAATGACATATATTTAAGTCTTTTATTCACTTTGAATTTATTCTGGTATATGGTGCAAGTTAGTGGTCTAGTTTCATTTTTTGTATGTACCATTCCAGTTCTCCCAACACCATTGGTTGAAGAGTGTATCTTTACTCCATTGTATGTTTGTGACCCCTTGTCAAATATTAATTGACCATAGAGACATGAGTTTATTTCTGGGTTCTCTATTCTGTTCCATTGATCTATGTGTCTATTTTTATGCCATTACCAGACAGCTTACTTATAGTATAGTTTTACATCAGGTATTGTAATCCCTCCAACTTTGTTCTTCTTTCTCAAGATTGCTAGGGTTATTCAGACTCTTTTTTGGTTCCATGTAAATTTTTGAAGTATATGTTCTAGGTCTGTGATGTATGATAATGGATGTTTTAATGATATTATTATTCAAATTCATAAACATGGTATATCTTTCCTTTTATTTGTATCTTCCTCAATTTCTTTCTTCAGTGTTACGTAGTTTTCTGAATTCAGATCTTTTGCCTCCTTGGTTAATCTATTCCTTAGTATGTAGTTTATTTTTCTTGTTGCATAGTAAATTGGATTTTTTTCTTGGTTTCTCTTTCTGATAGTTCATTGTTGGTGTACAAAAACACTGTTGATTTCTGAATATTGACTTTGTATCCTGCTGCTTTGCTGAATTCACTTATGAGATCAAGTAATTTTTTGGTGGAGTCTATAATGTTTTCTATGTAGAGTATCATGTCATCTGCAAATAATGACTGTTTTACTTTCTCTTTTCCAGTTTGGATGCCTCTTATTTTTTCCTCTTATCTGATCATTGTGGCTAGAACTTCCAGTATGCAAAAGCTTCTGTACAGCTAAAAAACAAACAAACAAACAAAAATACATAATCAAACTGAAAAGGTAACTGACTGTATGGGAGAACATATTTGCCAACAATACATCAGACAAGGGTTTAATTTCCAAAATGTGTAAAGAACTCAAATGACTCAACACCAGAAACACAAACAATCCAATCAAAAAAATAGGCAGAGGACCTGAACAGTCTCCTGTCCAAGGAGGACATACAGAGGGCCTAGATTGATATGAAAAATGCCCGACATCACTAGCCATTGTGGTTTTAATTTGCATGAGAGAGATGTAAATTAAGACTACAAAGAGATACCACCTCACACCCCTCAGAATATCTATCATTAACAAATCAACAAACAAGTGCTGGCAAGGAGGGAACCCTACTGCACTGTTGGTGGGAATGCAGACTGGTGCAGCCACTGTGGAAAGCAGTATGGAATTTTCTCAAAAAAATTAAAATGGAATTGCCTTTCGATCCAGTGGTTCCACTGCTGAGGTTATACACTGTGTCCCAAAACACCAATTCAAAAGAACCTATGCACCCCAATGTTTATAGCAGTGTTATTTACAATAGCTAAATGCTGGAAACAGCCTAAGTGCCCATCAGTACATGAGTAGATTAAAAAACTATGGTTCATCTACACAATGGAATACTACTCAGCAGAAAGAAAGAGGAAGAAATTCCTACCCTTAGCGAGAGAATGGATGGAACTGGAGATGATTATACTACATGAAATAAGCCAGTCAATGAAAGATATGATAGCGCTTTTAAGAGGAATCTAATGAACAAAATAAACTAATGACCAAAACAGTAGCAGAGATATGGAAAGAGGGAACAGATGGACAGCTGCCAGAGGGGAAGGGGGAGGGGGATAGTGGTGGAAAGAAGGGGAAAAGAGTAGTCAAAGAACATGTATGAGTGACCCATGAACATGGACAACGGGATGAGGATGGACTGTGGGAGCAGGGGATGGGGTGGGATGGAGGAGGGCAAAGGGAGAAAAGTTGGGACAACTATAATATAATACATAAGCATAAAATATTAAATTAAATAAAATAATAAAAATATATAAATAGTAAAAAATATAGATATAGAATCCAGATTCACAAGATGTGCATTCTCACAGTACACTACAATTAGGTGTTTTCATTATTCATAACATTTTTAGAATGTTAAACAATAAAATAATGTCAATAATTTTATTCTCTGAACTATATTTAGGAAATCTACCAAAATTTTTATTTTAAACATTCTTATTGACATTTTACTGTTAAAATGTGGACTTAAGTTAAATGTCATATAGCTGGTAATTGGTAAGTTAATTATGCCATAAAGATGATCCTATCTATATAATATTACATTGCCATTATAGTTACTTAGAAACATTTTAATCAAAAGACATGCTTATGTAATCCCATTTATTTATTTTTTCCTTTATTTCTCTTGCTTTAGGAGATGTATCCGTGAAGAGATTGTTACGTGAGATATCTGATATTTTCTTGCCTATGTTTTCCTCTAGGACTTTTATGGTGTCACGGCTTACATTTAAGTCTTTGATCCATCTTGAGTTTATTCTCATGTGTGGTGTAAGTTGGTGGTCTAGTTTCATTTTTTTGCATGTCCCTATCCAGTTCTCCCAGCACCATTTGTTAAAGAGGCTCTTCTCACTCCATTTTATGTTCCTTCCTCCTTTATCAAAGATTAGTTGACCATAGAGGCCTGGGTTTATTTCTGGACTCTCTATTCTGTTCCACTGATCTATATGTCTGTTCTTATGCCAGTACCATACTGTTTTGATTACAGTGGCTTTGTAGTATTGTTTGATATCTGGTGTTGTGATTCCTCCTGCTGTGTTCTTCTGTCTCAAGATTGCTTTTGCTATTCAGGGTGATGTGGAGAAATGGGAACCCTACTGCACTGTTGGTGGGAATGCAGACTGGTGCAGCCACTATGGAGAACAGTATGGAATTACCTCAAAAGATTAAAAATGGAACTGCCTTTTGAACCAATGATTCCACTACTAGGATTATACCCGAAGAATCTTGAAACCCCAATTCAAAAGAACTTATGCACCCCTATGTTCATTGCAGCACTGTTTACAATAGCTAAGTGCTGGAAACAACCTAAGTGCCCATCTGTAGATGAGTGGATCAAAAAACTGTGGTACATTTACACAATGGAATACTATGTAGCAGAAAGAAAGAAGGAACTCCTGCCATTTGCAACAACATGGATGGAACTAGAGAGAATTATGCTTAGTGAAATAAGCCAGGCAAAGAAAGAAAAATACCATATGATATCACCTAATACAGGAAACTAAAGAACAACACAAACAAAGGAACTAAATAGAACAAAGAGCAGAATAGCAGTCAATAGGGGGGAGGGGAGAGGGAGAGAAGGGGGATAAGTAAGGGAAGGGTTTAATCAAAGAGCCTGTATGAAAGACTCATGGACATGGACAACGGGGAGGGATATGATTGTGGGAGAGGGGGTGGGTTGGGTGGGGGAGAGAAATTGGGGGAAAAGGGGACAACTGTAATTGAAAAACCAAAATAAAAAAATTAAAAAAAAAAAAAAAAGAATGTCACACTCATGGCAGTCTACATGCATTAAAAAAAAAAAAGACATGCTTATGGTAAATTATATGAAAAAACAAGTTATAAAAATATGTCTATAATATGACATCATTTTGTAAGAATAAAAGAGAACATTCAATTACACAAAATGGTTTCTAAGATAAAAACGTTACCGTTTTCCTATGGTTGAATCTATTAGCATAATGATAGATAGAAAGAGATTTGGCAAGCTATTAACTATGATTATCTTCAATCAATAAACTTCTACCTAACCGAGAGATAATTTGCTTGAGTTTAAATCCAGGCATACTAATTATCAAATGTTGTACTTTAGTTTTTTCATTTTCAAAATTAATAATAACAATAGAAAACATTTCATAGAGTGGTGTAAATAATGTACATGCAAAGACCTTAGAACAGTTTTTGGAATCACTTGCCTTTTTAAAATTAGTAAATTAAAAAAAATATTTCCCATGGGTATATATTATTAAGTAATATAATTTATTAATCATAAAGTGTATTTTCATCACATAAAATAAATATTTGAGCCATATAGAGTCATTATGGAAAGGAAACTACATTACAGTTAAAGAACAGAACCTTTAGTGTCTTGAAAGAATGTATGACTTTAATCAAATAACAAGAAATGGAATAACTGGAAGATTATATAGAATACAATTGCCTAGTGTGTGCACAGGCAAGGGCATATGATTACATAGCAAGTCACATGTGAAATGTTACTCTACCAAGGTTTCTCAGCTTGTGCCTGAGGGCCATTCAAGGCCAGATAATCGTTGTTGGAGGGGGCAGCGGGAAATACACTGCTCATTGTAGAATATTTAGCCACATCCATGGACTCAAGCCACAGATGACAGTATGGAAATACTGTCAAGTTGTAGCAACCAAAAATATTTCTAGAAATTGTTAAATATCTTTTAGGGACTTGGCAAAAACATACCTCTTTCTTTTGAGTGCCACTGCAGTAAATTAAAATAAATGTTGTAATGTTCACTGAGATTGAGAATAACTATAATTAGCTTGTTATATTTGAGCAACAACCTTTAGACTAAGAATGTGCATAACAGTTTTATGTATCCTGATCTAAGGAAATAGTATTTCAATTTGCATTTTTAAGAGCCACAAAATGAGATCTGATACAAAAACCAGAAAAGATATAATTTCCAAATTTTCCCTTACATCCTTAAGACCAAAGGGTTAAATATAATGATTATTATTTGGGGACTTTGCTCATTTAATAAATACTGTTAAGTACATATGTGATTTATCTTGCAGCTTAAGTAGATTGTTATAAAGCCCTGAGTTAAATAGCATTTTTAAGTATTTTTTATAAGTAAATATGATAATTAAGATGGACTCAATTACTATCTATACAGGCAAAATGTTTTTAAGTTGTTCAAATATTTAATAGTTTATGGCTATATATGATACACAATGTATTTATATATTGAGAAGGGAAATTAGTTCCATACAATATAACTCTACAGAAAACCAGAATAAATTACTTATTTAAAATATCAATGTTCTATAGATTACAATTTATTTTTCCCCTGTCTTTGCTACCTAAGGTGTGAGACTTGTAAAGTATGTGAGTATATGAGACTCATATCTTTGTAAATGAGGCAGCTTGTTATTATATCCTTTTCATTCAGAACATCTGATGGAATTCTAACACATAATGATTGATCAATAAATTATTGTTGAATCAATTTGTAACAAAGTATAAACTTTGCCTGTCTTAGAATTTTACTATATGTTAGCTAATTCTACTATCTTAAAGCATACACTGAACTCCAAATTATGTAAAAAAATTATCCAAAATGTCCTACCCAGTTTTCTTTTCCTCATGGGCTGCACCCTGGACATTCAGTCACCTTGTATTGGCTCCACTATTGCTCTCATCATGGTCTTAATCATTTTTTTCTAGACTTTTCTTTCCCTCAGACTACTTTTTAACTTTTTCAATATTCTTATTACTTTCTTTTATCTTCCCATATATTTCACTAAAATCCCAAACACCTTTAAGCAGTATTGTCAACAGCCAGTATTTTCAACAACAGTGTACATATGCAAACCGAAAATCTAAGTGCACCTGAGGAATCATTAGAAGGAAACATTTTTCAAATTTCCTTTAAGTTTACTCATATGTATACAAATCTATAATATCCATGTGGCTAATCTGAATATTCTCTACAACTATTCATGCCCTTCTAGCTGGAGGTATGCTCATCCTTTGTGATTTGTTTTGACTGAGGGATTGTGAGTCAGTGTGACAAAGGATTACTTCTGGACAAACCTTAAGAAGATGTATTTTAGCTCACCCTTCTTGTTCTGACTTTCCAACGTATGTGTCTAATGTGATGGTTTTTCCTTTAACTTGTATTATAAAAAGAGAAACATGTTGAACCAAATCAAGCCTAGCTCATGTGAGCCCAGTGGAGCCCAGAAGTGGCATAATTCAACAGGAAACCTCATGTTAAATGAGTAAGAAATAAATATTTGGTATGTTAGTATCAAAGATTGTTTTTATACTGCATAACCTACTTAAAGCTAACTAAGTTAATCCCAAATAGGAATTTTAAAAATAGGTCTTTTAGTCTGGCTTCAATATTCAGGAAATTTTTTTTCTATTCAACTAATTTATACATAGTCATGAATTAGTAAAAAATATAAAAATAACCTTGTAAGCCATTATTGATTACTTTATTGCTAATCACATATTTTATAGTATCTATTATATATGTCATAAAACATTGTGTCTGATATATATCAACATAACTTTTATGATGACTATGGGTATGTATTCCCCCAATAACTAGGATAAATTAAATTCTCAGGGTTTATTCCATATATTTATTCTTGTGACAAATTCAGTAATTTGAAAGCCAGTGTTAGGGAGAAAAACTAATTTCCAAACACAAGATTATGCACTTTTTTTTCAGTTAAAGTAAAATCATACCCTTAACAGAGATGAAACAATCACTTAAATGTTTTGATTCAGCTTCTAATGATATGGTTTCTGTCTACAACTTGTACCAAATAAAACCCCATTTTAGTTTCCATTTGATCAGACAATAGTTGACCACAGAATGCAAGTAGTAGTATTAATAATGTAGATATATACAATAAGACTAAATAATTCTGGCTACTGATTAAACACACACACACATTTGCCATGCTATTCTTATTTCTATGAGCTTAACTTTATTCTTATTATTTTATAGGAGCAAGGCATGAGGCTTTTGTTTTTTTACCATTGACATCTTCAACATCCCCACATTTTAATCTTGAGAGGTCTCTAAAGTGATTTGGATGAGTCGTGATTAAGGATTCTATGGGATTTCTTGATGTCCTTAAATCTCCTCATTAGCTCTCCTGATTTTACAGATGTCCACCAAGCTTTAGAATCCATAGAGAATAAAGCATGAGACCCAGCATGACCATGCCAGCTAATTGGACGTTGGCCCAGAAATCCCTGGCCATGACTCCAAAGGAACAGGGCAGCTCTTGTGAGGAGGTGGAAATGCTGGTGGGCTCCCAAAGTGAAACCTATGGTGCAAGCAGTCAGGTATTTCATCAAACACATCTCTACGGAAACAAATGAAAAACAAAAGTTAATGATTGGAGCCCACTGTAATCCCAGTTTCTGTGTTCTGAAAGCAGACAATCAAGAGGATTTCCAGATGGCTGTCTCAAATTATCTTCAGATGGCATGAGGGCAGTCAGAGTCTGATATATTCTTGTTTGCAGTCTGAATATCTCTGGATATTTTGGCAATGGGTACAAAGATTGTCCATGGATAAGCTGTTGTTATTTTCCTGAAGTTTATATCAAGCTGTCTCATTTTAGCTTGCATTGCCTGGGGAAATGGGCAGTTTTAGTTCTCAATTATTTTGAGTCAATGGGTGGAAAAATGAACATCTTAGTTTGGAAGGTTGCTGCCCAATATTTAAGAAAACTAGAAAAATTCAGGATCTAGTCAAATTTATAGAAAGAAAAAATTTTAAAGGCAAAATGTAACGATCAGCATTTAGAATTTAATTAAAAACACAAATGACAATGAACATCACTTCAAATCTAATATCCACTACCGGGTAGTATAGTTTCTATTGAAACATTTTTTTCTCTAAAATCAGCTTCATTTTTACCAAAGATAGCCAAATTAAGACTGATTAGCAAAATAAATCTAGCCTAATTATTTGTATATATTCAGCAAGAATATTTTAATAAGGAATCTTCAGATTGAATTTACAAAGCTCTCTTAAGGCCAGAAAAGCCAAGGTGAGGACTTGTAATCAGTGCCTGGCACACCTATAGGTTTTTGAGATCCCCAACATATTACGAGTTTCTTTCTTTGCATCTCCAAGGAAGCAACCTTTGTTTCTTACCTGGACTGACTACCATGAACCATGCAAGCAAGGTACCAGGCTGTTTTCCCAAGGGGCTTTTATTATTTAACTTCTGTGAATTTATCAAAAGAAACCTGAAAGACTAGTTTGAAAGAATATATGCACCACTACGTTTAACGTAACATTATTTACAATAACAAAGATCTAGAAGCAACCCAAGTGTCTATCAATAGATGTGTGGATAAGACAGCTATGTGACATTTACACAATGAAATAAGAAAGAAAAGTTTACTGTTTGACAGTATACCTAAACCTGGAGAACATCATGCTAAATAAAGTAAGCCAGTTAGAGAAAGAAAAATACCACCTGATTTCACTCATACATGGAATCTAATGAATGAACTAAACTAGCAAACAAAATAAAGACAAACTCTTAGAAAGCAGGCTGACAGCTCTGGGAAAATTGAGGGATAGAGGAATTGAGCAAAAATAAAAAGAGAACTAATGGACACAAACTACAGTGTGGTGATTCTGGGGCAAGACCGATGGGTGCAGGTGGAAGAGGGTGTAAAGGATAAATGATAATGGGAAAACAATTTTTAAAAAGTAAAATAAGAGTAAACTTTCAAAATGGCACAGGGTTTTGAATTTTTAAATACTGGTCACACATGTACAACTTTCTCAGTTTAGAAAGAACATATATAAACTATCTAGTTACATTTTATTAAAGCAGAGAAGCTGATTTTTGCCTTTGAAGCAATACAACTTGTAAATATTTAGTGTTGAGGACAAATCCAGCTATCTCTTACTGAAGTCTAGTAGAGGAGAAGGAGTATTGGGTAAAAAGAGTCTAGATTCATGGCAGCATCATCCTGATAGTCTAGATATCATGGACTGGGGGATAAGTCTTGCCATATAGGAATCCATGGCTGTAGGTTTCTATCAATTTAGCCTTATTTCTCTCTGTTGTGCATTAATGTAGAAAGATTGATTGTAAAGTCTAAACATATTTTTGTGCACCTTAAACTATTTCAAATTTGCTAAGACTTGATTCGTGTCCCAGAATATAGTCTGTTTTGTAAAATGTTTCATGTGCAATTGAAAGAGAATGTTATTGTGCTACTTTTGGGTGAAGGGTTCCATAGGTCAAATGGGTTGATGGCATTGTTCAGGGCTTCTATATATTTATCGAATTGTATTTGTTTTATCACTAATTTTGAGAGACATGTTAACTATATTGTTAATATTTGTGATTTGTCTGTTTTTCTTTGTAATTCTAACAGTTTTGTTTTGAAGCTCTGCTGTTAAAATCTTTTAAGTAGCTATATTTCAGAAAAATTGACTCCCTTTGGTCATTATGAAATAATTTTCTTTACTATTTGTAAAATTCTTGCTCTGAAATATACTTTCTCTAATATTAACAGCCACTCCATCTTACTTCCATTTAGTATTAGTAAAATATCTTTGCCATCTTTTATCTTAAACTATTTGAATCTTTATAAGCTTTATGTAAGCAATATATATCTATGGTTATTACATTCTTATACAATCCAACAGTCACAACCCTTTAACTTAGTGCACACACAATTTATATTGAATGTGATTACTGGTATGGTTGGGTTTAAACTATTACCTTCCTCTTTGATTTCTATTTGTCCAATCTGTTTTATCCTTTTATTTTTGCTTTTCTATGATTTTTTTTTAATTTTATTTGAAGTGAGAGAGTAAAGAAAGGAGAAAGAGAGGGAGAAAGATGTTAATGTGTGATTACTTCTAATGCACCCCAAAGTGGAGACCTGGCCCTCAACCCAGGCACGTGCCCTGGCTGGAAATCAAACTGGTGACCCTTTGGTTTGCAGGCCAGCACTCAATCCACTGAGCCACATCAGCCAGGGTTTCTGTTTGTTTTTTTTTTTTTTTTAATAGTCACTGAGTATTTTTATAGTTCCATTGCATTTTTGTTGTTGCATGATTAACTATAATTTATTTTGTGTTATTTTTGTGTGTATTTTAGAGTTTATATAATCATCATAGTTTTAGCTCAGTCTAATTTCAAGTGACATATGGTGTTGTATGTAAAAGAACACTAAAACAGGACACATTCCCCACTCAGCCCTTTTCATATTCTGTCATATAGTTAACCAATATATATGTAATATTATTACTTTTTATCTAAACAATTCATTACATCTTAAAAATAATATTTTAAAAAACCTTTATATTTATCTATGTGTTAAGCTTTTCCTGTGCTTTTCATTCTTTTGCATAGAACCTACCTTTCATCAATTATGGCAAGTATAGCATTTCTTCTTCTAAGTGAATATTTACCTTTAATATTTATTGTAGTTGATAAAAACTTTCACTTTTAGGTTGTTTTTACTTTAGTACCATAAAAATGGTACTAAAATGGTACTTTCCTCCTGTAAAGCAGGAAAGAGGAAGGACATCTCTAAAATCAGAGAAGGAAAACTCTGACTCCAAAAAAC
Organism: Furipterus horrens; assembly: GCF_987537825.1. Lineage (NCBI taxonomy): Eukaryota > Metazoa > Chordata > Mammalia > Chiroptera > Furipteridae > Furipterus > Furipterus horrens. The sequence goes on from NW_028327175.1 coordinate 17,654,642, forward strand.
CTCAGCTGCCTTGCGGCATACCTCTTCAGAGGAAAGGCTAAGGGAGTAAACCCCGACAGAAAATCCGGAGCCGGAGTCCCTAAGGCGATTTGACATTGTAGTCAACACCGGCAACTCCAGCGGCGCACCTGAAGCCAAGCTGTACTGACTTCGTCTTTCCCTTGGACCCTTCAGCTGCGAAGAGAGGGGGGGTCTGCTGCATGGGCAACAGCAGACCCTCCATATCACCCTGCCCAGGCTCTGTAGCTTCAGTTTCACTGGAGAGGACACTCCAGCGTCATCGCAAGATGTCGACTCAACACGGGAGGAGACAGATACCGGTTATAAGCTCATCCGATTGGCGAAGGAAACGAGCGTCAGGGGTCTCCTCTGACGGTGGGAGAGGTCATCGCACCTCACTGGACAGCTACCGCCTGCCTCAAGCTGGGCAGCCCCAGCCAATTAGGTGCCGTCTCGCCATGGCTCGCCTGCCCCACTGGGTGCGTGGGGATCAGAGAGGCGCCTCTCGAAAAGTGGGCCACAAAACACCCGCACCAGTTAATTCCAAGCAAACAACAAGAAAGAAGCCTCCAGCTCTTCGTCTCGCTAGCTGGAACATCAGGACCATGTGCCCCGGACTTACTGCAGACCTTCCATGGATCAATGGTGCCAGGAAAACCACTGTCATCGATAGGGAACTGGCACGACTAAACATCGACATTGCGGCTCTACAGGAGACCCGGTTGGCCGACAACGGAACTATCAGAGAAACCAACTACACCTTCTACTGGCAAGGGAAGTCTCCGGACCAACCAAGACAGCACGGTGTTGGGTTCGCTGTGATGAACACGCTTGTTAACTCCATAGAGCCACCCACAGGAGGCACAGAGAGATTACTTACCCTCCGATTGTCAACAACTTTCGGCCCAGTCAGCATTCTTAGCGCGTATGCCCCAACCCTCTGCGCCACCACCGAAGAGAAAGAACAGTTCTACCATGCACTGGACGAAGCGTTATCCAAGATTCCCAGAAGTAACGCTCTCTATCTCCTTGGAGACTTCAACGCAAGAGTAGGAGCCGACCACATGGCCTGGCCCACCTGCCTTGGAAACTTTGGGAGAGGAAAGATCAATGAGAATGGTCAGCGACTGCTTGAGCTTTCGTGTCACCACGGCCTGTGCGTGACAAACACATTCATCAAGTGCAAAGAGATCCACCAGGTGTCATGGAGGCACCCCGCTCCCGCCATTGGCACCAGCTTGACCTCGTCATCACCAGAAGAACGGATATTGGCAGCACCCTCCTCACCCGCAGCTACCACAGTGCAGACTGCGACACGGACCATGCCCTCGTGGTAAGCAAGGTGCGCATAATGCCGAAGAGGTTGCACCACTCCAAGATGAAGGGTCGCCCACGCATCAACACCAGTTGTGCCAGCAACCCAGTTAAGACCCAGCAATTCATCAACAAGATGGAAGATGCACTCGGCGAGGGAGTGGCGGCAGATGACATTATCGAATCCAATTGGCCACGTCTCCGCGACGCCATATACAACTCCGCCATTATTGCGTTACGGGAAGAAAGAGCGGAAGAACGCTGACTGGTACGAAGCTCACTGGGAAGAAATGGAACCCGTGATCGAGGCTAAGAGGAAGGCCCTACTGGCTTACAAGGTCACGCCCACTCCCAGTACACTTCAAGCTCTACGGGCTGCCAGGAACAAAGTCCAGAAGACCGCCCGCCACTGTGCCAACACCTATTGGCTAAACCTGTGCAGAAGCATCCAGGAAGCCGCCGATATAGGCAACGCACGAGGAATGTATGAGGGTATCAAGAAGGCAACAGGCCCAATCCCCTCCAAGATCGCCCCCCTTAAGTCCAAGACAGGTGAGGTCATCACTGACCAGGAACAGCAAATGCGGTGGTGGACCGAGCACTACCTCGAGCTGTACGCAACGAAGAACACCGTAACAGACACTGCTCTTAACGCCATCCCAGACCTACCAGTCATGGAGGAGCTAGACACCCCACCTACTGCGGCAGAGCTCGGCAAAGCCATCGACCGCCTCGCTTGCGGGAAAGCACCAGGAAGCGACGGAATCCCTCCAGAAATCCTAAAGAGCGGGAAACCAGTCCTGCTACAGCCGCTCCATCATCTACTCTGTCGCTGCTGGAAGGAGGGTTACATCCCCCAGGATATGAGAGATGCCAACATTATCACCATGTACAAGAACAAAGGAGACCGCAGCGACTGCAACAACTACCGGGGCATCTCTCTCCTCAGCGTCGTCGGCAAAGTATTCGCCCGGGTCGCTCTTGCCCGCCTGCAGACCCTTGCTTCCCGCGTCTACCCAGAGTCCCAGTGTGGCTTCAGAGCTGGCCGTTCAAGAGTGGACATGATCTTCTCCCTACGCCAGCTGCAGGAGAAGTGTCACGAGCAGCATAAACCACTCTACCTCGCCTTTATTGACCTCACGATGGCGTTTGATCTGGTCAGTCAAAGCGGTCTCTTCAGCTTGCTACGGAAGATTGGCTGTCCACCACATCTGCTTGCTGTGGTCATGTCCTTTCACGACAACATGCACAGCACGGTGTCCTACAACGGCGCAACGTCTGAGGCCTTCCCAGTCAGCAGCGGAGTAAAGCAGGGCTGCGTCCTCGCGCCTACGCTGTTCGGAATCTTCTTCTCCATGCTCCTCCAATATGCCTTTAAGGACTGCAGCGAGGGTGTCTTCATTCACACCAGATCCGATGGCAAGCTCTACAACCTGGCCCGTCTACGAGCCAAGACCAAAGTCAAAGAGGTGCTCATCCGTGAGATGCTCTTCGCCGACGACGCAGCTTTGACATCACACTCCGAAGAGGGACTCCAGCAGCTAGTCACTTGCCTTTCCCACGCATGCAAGGAGTTCGGACTAGCCATCAGCCTGACGAAGACGAACGTTATGGCTCAAGGCACGGGGACTCCCCCATGCATCACCATCGACGGATACACCCTGGAGGTTGTCAACGACTTCACTTACCTCGGGTCCACCATCTCGAGCTCTCTGTCAGTCGACTTGGAGGTCAACCGGAGAATCGCCAGGGCAGCCACAGTTATGGCCAGACTGAACCGGCGAGCGTGGAACAATTCCAGCCTCACTGAGAAAACCAGACTGCGCATCTACCAAGCCTGCGTACTCAGCACTCTCCTCTATGGCAGCGAGACGTGGACCACCTACGCAAGGCACGAAAGGAAACTCAACAGCTTCCACATGAGGTGCCTGCGACGCGTCCTGCATGTCGCCTGGCAGGATAAGGTCCCCAACACCGAGGTGCTGAAGCGAGCCAATATGAGCAGTTTGCATGCAGTTCTTAGCGAGAGATGCCTCAGGTGGCTCGGCCATGTCAAAAGAATGGATGCAGGCCGTATCCCCAAAGACCTCCTCTACGGCGAGCTAGCAGAAGGCCAGAGGATGATAGGGCGCCCAAAACTGCAGTTCAAAGACATCTGCAAAAAGGACATGACACAATGCTCCATCAATCTCAACACATGGGAAGTTCAAGCAGACGACCGCCTAGCCTGGAGGCTCGCGGTCAGGCAAGGTACGTCACGTGCAGAGGCTGCGCGCAACGAGGAGGCGGTCCAGAAAAGATCGAGGCGGAAGCAGCGTCAACAGCAGCAACAACGGCCATCTGCCTTCACCTGTACCAAGTGTGGCAGGGATTGTCACTCCCGAGTCGGACTGCACAGCCATTCTCGGCGGTGCAGATAGACTCTCAGGAAGCTACGCCATCGTCTCTCGAGACGGACGGCTGCCGACGACGACAACCATAAAAATGTTGTTCTACTGTCTTCTATCTTGCATTGTCTTCAATGAGAAATTTTCTGCTGTACATATTTAGTTCATTTGTATCCAATGTATCTTATCTGTAGCCCCTTTAAAGATCTTCCTTTTAATAACTATTTTTAAGCAACTGGATTATGAAATAATTTTATGTAAAAGTTCTTATGCATTTTGGGTTCAATGAGCTTCTTATATATATGAGTTTATGGCTTTCATCAAATTTATCATATCTTCAAATATTGTTTCTTCATCTAAGTATTTTGTTTTACAAAAGAGCTAGGTGAATTCCCCAGAAGAGTAAGAATAAAACCAAGAATTGTTGCAGATTCCTTTGGATAAGTTTTTCATTATCCAGTAAGTCATCTTCACTAGCATTGTAAATTCAGTTTGGTTTAGCAAGAAATCTAGTACTAGTAGATGTCTTCTTTATGTTATCCCACAAAAGAGTGTTTGTTTCAGGGAGTTTATCAAGAAGGAAAAATTTGCATTTCAGGAGTGAGTATTCAGTACAAAGAACTTGAAGACTTTCATTACTTGGACCATACGGATTTGTGGTGACATAATGTACTATGTAAGGGCTTGAGAAGTAAGCCAACACAGCTATTGCCTTTCTGCCTTAAGAAGCATTACATTTTCTAACTCTTTGTGTTCTAATTAAACCACTAGCTTTTAATAAGTCAGCTATTGTTTTCTCATGGTAAGAACACATTTTTTTTTTCCATTCAGATTTACTGAGAATTGTATTTCTGAAACTAATGATTGAAATAAAAAAAGGGAAAAAAAGCTTTTGCTCACCCAGGATGACTGGAGGGCTAGTTATTATGAAATGTTGGGTATGAGATAGCACATCCGATTGGCAAGGAAATTGACTCTCCTAAAAGTGAAGTGTTTGGACTTTCTTTTCAGCACTCAATATGCCCTACTTTCCCATTTCTTCCTTATTAACAGACAATACAAATCATACTGTTAGAGCAACATGTTTATTGTCAATTCCCATGTCTTTCTCTCAACTACTAGTAACTGTTCCTGACTGTCATTTGGAAAGTTGTTTTGTTTTTCAGCATCCTATCTTCCCTTCCTCAGCCCTATAACTGTGAAGAACTGTAAAGCGTATAAGATTTTACCTACTTTGAAATCTGACAATTTAACCTGTCATGGTATAATAAGTCTGGTGGAAGACATAAGACTTCTGGGTCATAGACAAAAAAATGTTTATTACTCACAGAAATAGCAGTTCCATTGTATCAGCATTTTTACTGGTTCCCCAAGCCCTCAATGCTGTGCGAGTTACATGAAGAAGGGAAGCTGGCACCTGTAATACTGTGGACTGGATCACAGAAGCTTAAGAGAGTTGGATGTTTTGGAACTGGCAGTAAATACAAGGCAGGGCAAAAGTAGTTTTATAGTTGTGAGTACCTGAAACAGAATTTGTGACAGGGCAATCAGGCCTTCACCTCAAGACATACAACAATATGAGAAAAAATAGAGAATTATCTTCCAATATTAACATGTCTTAAAATTATTTAAACTTTAATATATGTTTTAATATCATGTGGTGTACATGTCTTTTTTATATCTTCCATATACCTAATAAATTATTTATTTTTTAGCTTCCCAACTATATGGAATAAAGTGATATGTCTTCTTTTAATATCTCTGTCTACTAATTTAATCAACTGTGTTATTACTGATCAGTTTGCATTTATTGATATTTTTCCTTATTATGAATTTTATTTTTCCATTTCTTTTCATGCCTGCTTATTGTTATCAGATGCTGACCCTGTAAAAATTTATTGTATGTTGATATTTTTACATTTCTATAAATTTTTTTTGAGATTTTTTTTCTAAGACTTAGGTTAATTGGAAAAAACTGGTTCCTTCCAAATCTTCATTTTAACGTTTATTAGTCAGGCCCAGAGCTTCATTTTATCTAGAATTAAATTTCTGCACTACTTGCGCAAAGCCATTTTTAACTACTCTAATTAGTGTTAATGCTACCTGAATTATGACATTTTCCATTTTAGCTGTTGGCACTATTCTTAGCTCTCTGTGTATTCTGGGGACTGTTCTAATTATTTTAGCTGGTTCCTTTCCCTGACTTGAAGTTTCCTCTAATGTATGTATTGATTGCATTCCCCTGAATACATGAAGAGTATTCAGAATAACCCTCTGCAGCTCTTTGAAGTCTACATGTGCATCTCTCTCTTCTCTGGCACCCTGCCCTGTTTACTTTAGCTACCTTGGGTTCCACGGACTTCCAGCCCCATTCCATCACTAGGAGATTTCTGGGCTCTGCTGGCTTTCATTCCTTGCTTTACATCCTCAAAATTATTTCTAGTCACTAAGTGGGATCACTTCTAGAACTTACTTCATTTATTTCTGATCTCTCAGAGATGGCTGTCCTCCCTTTTTTGATGTTTAATATATTAATCACAGTTGTTTCATATATTTTGCTCATTCCTTTAATTGTTTCTGTCACTTTATTTTGACCAGAAGTAAAAATCTAATTTACCTGTTGAAAATTTAAAGTCATTTAATATAGTAACTTTTTTTTATTATTCACCTAACCATTTTTACCCATCAAAATTAGTAATAATCCTTTCCATTTCTAAGCACATGTTACATTTTTCATGCAACTAAGGACAATTTAATAATAATACTAAATAACTTATAGCACTCTATGGTTTATTTTTATTTTTTTCATATCTCATTTTTAAATAGCCTATTTGGTAATGATAGGTGTTTTTCATTGTCCACACAATTTACATGTAGTAAATGATCAAAAAATATTGTCAGATTAAATTAAGTAAACTCACTCATAATTGGTAGTTAGAAAGTACAGCAACTACACTTATGTGACAATATCCAAATAATGAAGTAAATATGAAGAATAAAATCAAAAAAAAAAATAAATGTGGAGCTCCATGGTAAGACTCACTTTAGTTCATACTACATTTTCATCTACATCACATTTCATAACTTCATTTTGCATATCCCTTTTTTATAAAAGGGAAATAAAATATTTTATATTTTATGAGCATTTTGACTTGATTCAGATAAAGTATTTAACAGACTTAGTCTAGTTTTGTCACAAAATATATATTTAATATATCAAAGCTACTATTGATAGGATAATTTGAGTATGAGTGGCATAAAACAATAAGTAAAAATGATTAAAATTCAAAATTGTGTTTTTCTCATATTATGTCAAATCTAGAGTTCAGGCAGCTCCAGAGTTGGTTATTTCAACAACTCAATAATGCCATCTAGGGCCAGGTTCTTTCTATACTTTCTGTGTTCTCTAGTAGCACATGTGATTCCATACTCAAGTTTGTAGACTGTCTTTCATGTTCCCAAATGGGTGTCAGTTCCATTGATTATGTTCTTAGGCAACCACATAGTCAAGGGGAAGAGAAGCCTTTCCTCGTGAAATTTTGTTTTTTGAAATGACAGGACAACAGCAATCTTGAAAAATCTTAGTAGACTTAATTCATGCAGTGACTATCTGTCAGAATTTCTTTGTATGGTTATTCTAAATCAAACACTGACAAAAAGTGTTTTGCCATTTTCTTGAAAGTTTTAAACTATTAAGATTCAGCTCTTATTTAATTTGCTTTGTTTAATGGAGGATGAGGAAAAACAAATTTGAAGAATATAGATAAGCAGGCAAGTTGTTAGTCATTTTTTTAAATACAAAGCTGAGTATGTAGGAGGTAAAATACATCTTTTTTAGAGATATAAAGAAGTGATTGAAGCATATTGTTTCTTAAAAACTTTCTAAATGTCAGTGTTTTTTTAAATTATTTTAACCTAGCACACTCATGAATAAAGTGCCATAAAAATTATGTAGGATAAATATGTCCTGTTATAATGCTGCATTTTATTAAACTTTAACAATTAGGATAAACTGAACAATTAGGATAAAATGTGTTTATATATGTGTGTGTTTATATACATATGTAATTTATTTATTTCATTAAATTAAAAACAATCTTTTTGAAAAAATATATAATTTTTTTTGTGTGTTGGGCTTGGCATTGAATTAGTACACGTGGGCTACCATAACATTTCATTCATTTATTTTAACCTTTATTTCTCTTGTCTTTAGGGTCAAATTCATAAAATAATCTATAGCCAATGTCCATAACTTTAATACCTGTGTTTTCTCCTATGTAATTTATTGTTACATATTTTACATTTAGGTCTTTGGTCATTTTTAATTAATTTTTGTACATAGAGACAAACTATAATTTAGTTTTATCCTTTTGCATGTGGCTAATTTTCCCAACACCTTTTGTTGAAGACGCTTTTTTTTCTCCATTGTGTGCTTTTGGATCCTTTGTCAAAAAGTATTTGCCCATATATGTGTGGCTTTATTTCTGGGTTTTATTTCTGTTCCAGTTTTTAGTTTGTCTGTTTTTCTTTCAATGCCTTGCTGTTTTATCGTAGCTCTGTAGTGTAATTTGAAGTCAGGTAGTGTGATACCTCTGATTTTGTTCTTTTTTTCTCAAGATTGCTTTGACTATTTAGTCTTTTGTCATTCCATACAAATCTGATGACTTTGTTTTCTATTTCTTTGAGAAATGAAAACATAGAACAAACTAAAAATGACCAGAGTGGAGGGGGAAGGGCAATAGTGGTGGAAAGAAGGGGTAGAGACTAGACAAAGAACATATAAGAATGACCCACAGACTTGGACAACAATGTGGGAATTGACTGTGGGAGAGGGGGGTGGAATGGACGGAAGAGGGGAAAGGGGGAAAAATTGGAACAACTGTAACAGAATAAAAATAAGAATAATTTAATAAAAATATAAATGACATTGAGATTTTGATGGGGAATGCATTAAATCAGTCATTGTTTTGGGTATATGATTATTTTAACTATGCCGATTCTTCCAATCCACGAACATGGAATATCTTTCCATCTCTTGATATCTTTTTCTATCTCTTTTAAAAATGCTTTGTAGTTTTAAGCATAAAGGTCCTTCAAACTTTTGTTAAGTTTGTTCCTAGGTACTTGATTCTGTTGGTTGAAATTGAAAATAATTTTTTTTATATCTTTTTCTGAAGTTTTATTGCCAGTAGATAGAAAAGCAGTAGATTTTGTAGATTACATTATTTTTGTGTACTACAAGTTTACTGTATTTGTTTATTATTTCTAATAGTTTTTTGTAGAATCTTTAGGGTTTTCTACATAAAGAGTCATGTCATCTGCAAAAAGTGACATCTTTAGTTTTTCCTTTCCAATTTTGATGCTTTTAATTCTTGCTTGTAATTTCAGAACTATGTTGAGAAACAGTGATAAGAGTGGGAATCCTTGTCTTTTTCATGATTTTAGATGAAGTTTTCAGTTTTTCAGCACAGAGTATGACATTGACTCAGGGTTTGTCATATATGGCCTTTATTATGTTGAGGTGCTTTCTCTCTATACTCATTTCATTGACTGTTTTAGTCATAAATGAATCTTATATCTTATCAAATGCTTTTTCTATATTTATTAATAAAGTCATATTATTTCTATCCTTTGTTTTATTGATGTGGTGTAATACAGTGATCAGTTTGTATATGTTGGGCTATTCTCATGTCCCTGGAATAAACCTCACCTTATCATGATATGTATTTAATATATTGTATTCTATTTTCTAGTATTTTGTTTAAGACTTTTGCATCTGTATTCATCAGAGATATTGGTCTGTATAGATATGAAGAAACTTGAAACACTAATCCAAAATAATATATGCACCCCTGTCCTGGCTGGGTTGTTTAAAGTGTCATTCCATATACCAAAAGGTTGCATGTTTGGTACCCAGACCTCTTGAAAAACTATGGGTAGACTTGGGAAGTATTATGCTAAGGAAAATAAACCAGTAAGATAAAGAAAAACATCATATGAATCTAATGAAAAAAAAAAAAACTAGAAAGCAAAATAGACACAGAATCATATATACACAGAACATACTGATAGTTGTCAGTGGGAAGGTTTTTGGGGGAGTTGGGTAAGAAAAGTGAAGGGATTAAGCAAAAAGATAAACTCATAGACACAAACAACAGTATGGTTATTACCAGATGGGAAAGGAAGAGAAGTAAGAAGTGGTAAAGGGGAATAAATGGTGATGGAAGGAGACTTAACTTGGGGTGGCGAACACACAATAGAATAAACAGATAATATACCATAGAATTGTGTACTCGAACCCTATATAATTTTAATAAGCAAGTACAACTTTAAAATTTTCTAACCTAACAAATATCTCAAGTAATCCCAAACTGTAATACTTTCAACTCTTTCATTAAAAGTGTTACAATGGTGAGAAAAAGCTTTCAGATATCACAATTTTAGCTTGAATAACCCCCAAGACTAATAGTCTGTATGGATTTTTTCAACACTGTTATTTAATTTAAGGATTCTGAACAAAGTGCCTGAAACAACTTTCTTGCAAAATCAATTTGGTAAGAATGAAATCCACAAAATACACTTCAAAATGAAAATTATAAGCCAGTACTTTCCTCCTGACTGCATTCAGCAATAAAATATTAAATGGAATATTAAGAACAACAATTAAAGAGCTTAGCTTTTAAGCTGTCTGGTGGTGTGTAAGATTCAGTTCTTTATTGGTTATTAGAAAAATTACCAAAGATTACTTTAGTTATTCTAAGCAAATATAAGAACTGCCTGCTCAGCAAGAGTGACAGAAAGTCCTTAATGAGAACTAAAGGTTCTTATATTTTCATTTTTGAAGAATTATTTTGAAAATTTTTAGAGTTGAGTTTATTTAGTTTGAATTAAAAAATATTGATATTATATTTAAAATAAAACTAAATTGTTGCTAAGTTGGAAATGTTTGAAAAGTTATTTCTAACATCTTTGCTCCAAGATAGTCAATCACATTAGAATTTCCCCTTAAAAAGTCCATAATGAATATTATCTATGTCTTCTGTTCATTAAGAAAGAATTTAGTATGTGTTTTTAATAAAATATATATTTTAAGAGAAAAAGATGATTGAAGGGCCATGCCCATTAACAAGTGGTTGCTTAGGTATACAAGGTTAGAAGTAAAACAGAATATGAAATGAGGAGGAAAAAGTTCCATTTTTCTTACTGTAAGATGTTGGCTGAATGTGCTGCAACGTGTGCATAAGATTTATTTCAGTTTATATGAGTTCTTTTTTTTATTTAGTAATCTTAACTCCTCAGAAAATAACATGTTGTTGTGTGGGAACACAGCCTCTCATGTTCAGTCTTGTAGTAAAAAAAATTTGGATCCAGGTGAGAAAGCTACGGAGTGTTTTAGCAATCTAGGGAATGAGAGGTGATACCCTCCCGGTCCTCCGGGAGTGTCGTGGTAGAAGAACCCTTACTGTAATACATCAGCTCCACTGGCTGTACTTCACTAGATTCTTGCTTTAATGAGGTCAGACGATAGTAATTTGTTATGTGGGTCACAGCAGAATCTTTTTTCTAAGCACTACGAAGAATGGCTCTTTTGTCAATATAAATACATCCTAATGCATGCAATCTCCCTCTGGGCTATATTACACACTAGAGAGCTGTTGTGTCAAATTTGGCCACTCAGCGTTATAATACTTTTTCATCTTTCCTTTCCCCCCACTTTATATTAGAAGAGAATAAAACACACAAGTAAAAGGTAAAGCTCATTTTCTTTATTTTCTTTTTTCTTTTGCAGATATTATCAAGAATGACTATTAGAAGAATGGGCATGATAACAAATGCATTTCAAAGGACAGGGATATAATACAACAGAAATTTTACATTATTAATTCATCTCAATATATTTGTATTTTTCCACAAAATTTTTGTGTAAATTTTTTATTTCTTTATTTCTTATTACAAAAACATGTATCTGTATAAAAATGGAAGAAGTATTGCCCTCAAATTTATAAACTAATATATAACAATAAATAGTGATTTCAGAATTAGCTGGGTCAATAGATATGTCTTTCAATCGTAATTAGTATCATTATTTTAAACTTTTTATGTTCAAAATTCTTTAAATTTATGAAATTGTAAATTCAAATATTATAAGGTAATTATTATATAATGAATACATATAAAAACTGGAATGTACACTGTGATAAACACTTTTTTATATGTATTCACAGTCTCTTTGTCATCTCTTCATTCATAAAACAAAGAGAAATAACTTGGAGATTTCTAGAATCTCTTCAAATATTAATTTATTCTATATTACTTTTTTGTATATTATTTTCTATTAATAATTCTGTATATTAATTCCTCCTCCATCCTCAAAAAGGTGAGTATACACAGACTAACAGACAACCCAGAATGGATAATGGGTTATTAATATTGGTTTCAAATTGGTGAATTATATTCTATTTTACTGTTCTGAGGAAAGGAAATTTTTAGGTCAAAAGGTTAGATTTTGAAGTGTTTGTTGTTGCTTTGAGAAAAAGACAATCAACTCAGATAAACTGTAAAAAGTTTCTCAAAACCTATATAAATAAATTTAAGGATTAGACAACCTTATTCTCAGTGGAATTGAATACTCAAAGGCAAAAAAACCTTAGAAAATATATTAAACAAAGATCATTTGCCAGTTTAAGTTTCTAAGTTATTTTAGTCTTCTTGTTCTCTAAAATGAGATATCATTATAGCAGGTATGTTTTAGAAGTTTGAACTTGAAATTTTAACTGCAATTTCAAAATATTCATTGATAATGAGCTTGGCAATATAAATATGCAAATTATTAAGTAGCTACTTTTCTGCTGCTGTGTAATGTAGGTTAAAAAGTGAAGTATTATGCAGAGGTGCTTACATTCTGACACTGACTGTTATCAAATGTCTAATAAGTTTAAACAATTTTTGTAATAAAACGATTAATACTAAAATTTATGATGCGGTACTTTGGTTAATCTTTTATAAATATGCTCTATTTGATATTCACAACTGTTTTCTAAGATAAATGTTGTTACTGACCATTAGGCACCAAAGTGTCAAGACTAGGATTCACCCTCAGGCAGAGCAGGATGGTGAATAAATACCCCCCTTTCCCAACCCTTTGCAGTACAATTTTCAATTGTATTCAACACTGCATCTCAGAAGCTATCTAGGAGGTGAGTTCTGTTATTAGCCATGGGAACATCATAATTACACAACCAATATTAATGGCTGTTCTTTTTTCTCTCATTTCCTTTACTTCTACAAGGTATTACCTGGAATGACCTACTAAGTAAACTACTTGCAACATAATCTTTGGGTCAGAATTTGCTTCTAGTAAACATGAACTAGAACATTGTTAGTAAGAGTAACTCTAGATAGTACAACTTTCGCATGGAGTTAAGGGGTTTCATTAGAGAGAAATAAGGATTCCATTAGTGGTGGTAAGGAGTTATGCTCCAGTGTTATAACTACTATGACTCTCACCTGGATGAATATTGATGTTAGATAGCATACTAGTAGTGTTGTGATTGAGGGTTTGTCATTGTAGGTATGGTCAGTTATTAACTCCATTTGCAGCTCCACTATGGGCTTCTGAATGCTTCCAGGTTGTTGAACACATGAAGATGCAGGGAGAATGGTAGAGCATGCTGAAGGTAAAGAAACTCTGTGCCCCCTCCCACTTATCCTGTCCTATGCATCTCACATTTGGATCTTCATCTGGATCCTTTATCATATTTTTTATAAGTTTGTAATCAGTAAGCAAACTTTTCCATTTAGTTTCATGAGCCACTCTAGCGAATTAATCAACTTTGAGGAGGGAATAGTGTGAACTTCTAACTGGTCAGAAGCATACATGCCAAAATGGACTTGGATGTATTAGCACCTGAAGTAGCAGGGTTAAGTAGTCTTGTGGGACTGGGCCTGCAACCTGTGGGATTTAATTTTGTCTCAAGGTAGATGGTGTCAGAACTAAGTTAAATTTAGGATACCTAGCCAGTGTCACAGAGTTGCTTGTGTGGGGGTAAAAAAAAAAACCTACACATCTGGTGTCAGAAGCGTGATGATTTGGTAGCACTGTGAGAGTAAAGAGAAAGAAAGAGAAAGATTGATATTTTCCCATATCTTTCAAGGGCTACACAAACATAATTTGAGATAACAGGGATAAGTGATAATCCAGATTGCTGTCATGCCCTACTCCACATAGAGTAGAGTGTATAGTTATTTTGAACATTCTTAGAATCTAGAAAAAAACTTCACATTACTGTTATGACTTCAAGATCACTATCATTGATTCTTGAGTGTATAGTTATTTTGAACATTTTTAGAATCTAGAAAAAACTTCACATTACTGTTATGATATTTATAGTGAGAAAATGCCAAAGAGTCACACCAATAAATGTCCAGCCAGCACCCAAGTGGAAAACACAATTGAGTTCTATGTCCTGAAGCAAAAGATTTTCTGTATAAATTAGTTGGAATTATTCATTAGGGAGACATATTTTCTTGCTTATCTCTTCATGTAATAATTCCTTTATAGTAATATAGACTCATATGTGTGTGTTTTATATTATGAGTTATAATCCAATACTACATTACTAAGTTTGTCTAATGACTTTTTTTCAGTTCTAAAAGTGAAAACTGACTTCAGAAACTGTTATAGTCCAGAGAAGTCCCAAAAGCAGCGTTGAGAAATAACTGATAAGAAGGCAGATATTCACCCTTGTTGCTGTTAACATCTTGCTCTGTACTGCATTCTAATTTCCTGCCACCAACTCCCAAACTGATCTCTATCTTGCCATTTCTCCATGATAATCTGCTCACAGTAACATGTACTGTTGTAAAGATAAAGTCATTATGTTTACATCTGGCATAACAGTAACAAATGACCTTTACATGTTTACTTAAAACAATTACTGATAAGTTTTCATTCAAGACTACAGCAAACAACCCGTTCATGTTAAAAAACAATAAAATCATTTTATAGGTATGAAAATGTCCCTGTTTGTTCTTCTAGCCTCCTTACTCCAGAGATACTTCAGCTTCCTGTAATCAAATAAGGCAAAGAACAGGCACATGTGCATTGCTGTTTAATATAGCATCTGAATCAGAAATTGTCCAGAATATTATGAAATGTATTTCAGAGTTTTGTCCAGCCATCTCACTCTACCTATAAAATAACCTTTTCCTCCTACTTCATAATGCTAGGGAGTAGCTGCCCTTTTTATATGGAGAGGACTTGGGTAGCACAAGATAAATTAGATTATCGGTTTGCTTTATTTACCTTTTTCCTTCTGTCAGTAGGTCATTGAAACTGTTTCTTATTTATACAGGTCTTGTTCCCTCTCACCAAAGAGCTGACCCCAAAAGACAGAAAAGAGCAGGCTTTATTGTAGCAAATTAGAGGGGAGATTTCTGGGAAACTTGCTACCAAGCATCACAGTAACTCTTGAACATCTGTGTTTTAAGCAAACATTTGCAAATACTTTATTATGTGTGGGGCACGGCACTAAGTTCACTTTTTTTTCTCTTCTTGAGAATATGTTCAACAGCTTGAGGTGTTTATATTAAGTATGTCCTACAGTCTTACTGAATTTTATTAATAAATTCTAGAACACTATGTATTGGGCCAGTTAAAGACTCTAATTCGATAGTTAATGTTCAAGTTAATTTCATCTTAATTTCTTTAATTACAGGAGATTAATATACAGATATAAATATAGATTAGATATAGCTATAGACAGATGTATAGCATACATATACTTACAGTTTACACACACAAAAATACACGCCTCTACATATGCGTACTATAGTCCATTCTCAGTGTCTTGACCTTCAGGTTCAATTTAGAAAGCCAACATATCAAATTATGAATTTAAAACGTACTGATGTTCAACAGAGACATATAAAATATTGAGCCTTTATTGCCTTCTGTAAAAACAGAAAACAAAATGCAACTATGTTTTGAGAATTTGTTTTTTTATTTTTTTCTTAGTTAAAAATCTAAATGGAAATATATACCTTGGAATGAAAGAAAAGAAAATACATTATTTTTTTGTGAGGTAACTTACTAAATGTATCAGGCTTTAAAACAAAACCATCACATATCTTACTAGGTTTTAGCTTTATAATAACCTAGTTTTTACAAAATAAAATTTGAAAGATAACACGGTAAGTTTAGGATCTATTTTGGTCTCTCTTATCACTGTTCATGAACACACACACTTCAGGAAATGAAGTATAGCGACCTGATTTTTAACATGTGATTATAGACCAGAGTAATAAATCATTATTCAATTCCTTGGTATGTATTAATATTTATCTGATGATTATGGAAAAGGAGCTGTTTTGGTCTGTTTGGATGCAGTCCAGCCATTGTTAATGTAAGAAGAATAGCTTGTGTGATATTGATATAACCTGGCAGCCAAGGAGAGAGGACTGGAATGCACTTGCATGAACAATAATGAATTCACTGTAGTTGTCAATGGCGGTAGTAGACACCATTGCATGAACAGTATATTGTATGGCTGTTGCATTGAAAATGACTGAGCAAGTAGAACAATGAATCTGTATCAAATCTGGTTTAAGCTTGAACATTTCTCCATGGAAACTATTCAAATAATTCAGAACAATTTCCAGGACAATGCAATGAGTGCAGTGCAAATAAAAGTGTGGTACAAATGCTTCAAAGATTCTCAAGAGTCTGTTGAATGTGATCCTTGTTGTGCAATAAGCAAAATGCCTGAGAATGTTGAACATGTATGGGCTGCAATCAACAAAGATTGGCAACTGACAGTGAGAAAATTAGAAGTCGATCTGGGGATACCAAAATCTACTCTGTCTGAGATTTTGATTCAGGATCTTGGCATGAAATGTGTCATTGCAAATTTTTTTCTCCAGCTTCTACTACTAGAGCAGAAGGAACATCATGCCGCAGTTGCCAATGACTTCATTCAAACCACTACCAAGGAGCAAGATTTCCTCAAGATTATAACTGGAGATGAATCATGGGTCCATGGATACAAGTATGACCTGGAAAGGGAGGCCCAGTCATCCCAATGGATGTTGCCAGGTTCTCTACCCCTGAAGATATTGTGGCAAATTTACAGCAAGATCAAGACCATGTAACTGTGTTTTCTGATTGGGAAGGTGTTGTCCATCATGAGTATGCTCCTTCAGGCCAAGCAATTAATAAGGAGCACTACCTCAATGTTCTTCATTGGTTGAGAGGTGCAACATGGGGAAAAAGACTGTAGCTATGGGAAACTGGTGATTGGCAGCTTCATCATAACAACATGCCTTCTCGTGCATCTTATCTCCTGCAGAGATTTTTGGCAAAACATCAAATCACCCAGGTGACTCAACCCTGCTACAGCCCAGATTTGCTGCCCTGCAAATTCTGGCTTTTCCTGTAACTAAAATCACCTTTGAAAGGGAAGAGAGTTCAGACTGTTGATGAGATTAAGGAAAATATGATAGGACAGCTGATGGCATTTCTAACAAAATATTTTGCAGAGTGCTTTGAACAGTGAAAGAAACACGACTCTGGCTGGTGTGATTCAGTGAATTGAGTACCAGCCTGAAAACCAAAGGGTCATAGGTTCAATTCCCAGTCAGGGCACATGCCTGGATTGCGTTACAGGTCCCCAGTTGGGGGTGCACAAAAGGCAACCACACATTGATATTTGTCTTTCTCTCTTTCTCCCTCCTCTCCCCTCTTTTGAAAAATAAATAAATAAAATATTTTAAAAAATAAACCTGAAAGAACTGTGTGAGAGGTTCAAAGGTGCCTACTTAGAAGAGGACTAAGATGTCATTGTCCTATATATAGTGTTTCTTGTATTTTCTTCAAGAAATGTCTATATTTTCCATTAGCATGGCTGTATACTTTCTGGACATACATCATTGAAAGTATAACCCCAAATACTTCATAATGTGAATGAAAACATGTAGAGTTAGTGTTTTTAAAATAACCATAAATTTAAAATTTTGGCACTTTACCAAGTTGACAATAATTCACTTGGCAGCGATTTCCCAAGAAGTCCATTGAGGGTGTACCCATTTTAAAACAATATTATAGATCTTGTGTTCTCATAAATATCTCTGAATATTATTAACCTTATAGTACAGTTTTATGTAGATATAAAGTAAATGAATGACATTAATATTCTATAGAAAATCAATGACGGTTTATACAGGTTCCCAAGGAGAGTTTTAAATAGTTATTATCAATTTTGTAGACCTATGCTTTTTAAAAGTATTTTAAAAGTTTGTTGTTAAAATAATAAAAAGGCGTTATTTCCATACTTAATTTACTCTAAACACATAAATGTGCTATGTCACTTAATGTATGTGTTTTTTATCTGAGTGCATATACACAATAACTATACTTTCATTCTGCTAAGGTAAAAATGAGGTTGCTAACTTAAATGCCTACAGGAGGAAGGCTAATAATGTATTAATCTAGAGCGGACCAAACAGTTGACATAAAATAGTATTGGGAATTACAGAAAACTGCAAGTTGATCAACACATCCAATATTTAGAGATACTTTTGTTTGACACAGCTGATCAAAATAATAAATGTCTGATGTCTAAATATGTCCCACTGGTAATATATTTATTGCTCTCAAATAATTCAGTATTCATAATCCTTTATATTTTCAATATGCACAACATTAAAATGTGAATTTGAAATCCCTTATTTCTAGTTTTATTTTCAATATGATCCTGTCAGATTTTGCTTTCAATATGATTAGTATAAAAATTAAATATATGATGTTTACATATCAGTAAATTATGGGATTAAACTGGTCATATAAGCTATATTATGATGTTACAATGCCTAAGAGAATGGACTATTACCTGGTGATTCAAGTAGTGGAAATAGATAAGCTTGACGACATTCATATTATAGATAACACGGGCTAATGATTCATATTGTGTATGTGTTATTTTAACCCATAAAGTGGATGTAGAATGTAAACTGTTATCTTATTAACTATTTATAATTAGTCTTAACTCACTATTCTGTACTTTATGTAGTAATGTAACTCAGCAGAAAGCAAACATTTGACCTTCATGTGTATAGTAATAGTGCCTTGTGACTAAAAGTGCATTCCCTTCCTCAGTAATCTGAGGATACACATTTAATTTCATTCATTCCATTGATATAATGAGGGAGAAAGTTGTTTTTCAGCCTGAAAACAAAATAATATGATTCTTAAATATATCTGGGAAGGTCTCCAAATAGCTTGACCTTTCTAGGCTGTAAGTATAAACAAATACCAGGAGACTTCATTCTGCGGTAATCTAATAAAATCTCAATGCACCTAATAATGAAAAATTAAAAGATCCAACTTTTAAAAACAAATGATTGAATAACAGCTTAACTTAATTATTATTTACCCCTGCTCCATCTCACTTAAAGGTCACAGCTAATTCTTAATTATTTAATCCTTTAGAGACATATAGAATGGCAAAGTAATAGTGGAAGGATACAAAATTGCAGAAAATATAATTGCGAAAGTGATACGGTGGATGAAATAATTCATTGACGAAGATGTGTACCTTTATACAACTTATGGAAAGCAAAACAAGAACTTTTATGAATAAACTATAACTATTTAAGAAAAAAATTAGCATAGTATCCACAAAAAGTAAACTGGTCATGTGTTTTGATCCGTATTTACCTTGTAGTGACCTTCGGTCCTGTTTGTCTCTTTTACATATGGGTATTTTATTAGGTTCTATTGTTGGGTTAAGTACCAAAGCAGAAAAAGATTAGAGACATTTTACAGTAAGCGCAATACATCACACATAGTGTGATGACAGAAATCTATTTAAATCAAAGCTAAAATCTTGTAGACTTAGATGAATATTTTATACTATTTTTCTACAATAATTTATTATTTCCTTGAGTCACTGCAAATTGACACTTATTATACAAATATAATTAGGACTAATGAGATAAACAATAAAATAATATAAAATAGCTCTAAACAGGATTATAATTTTATCATATTTAGTTAATAATTCAAACCTGTAATGTATGTTTGATGATTTTTAAATGTTTTGCAAGGAAGGAAAATGAGGCATTGAGGTATTTCTAACCTGAGCAATGACATTTAACTGCTGCAGACACAAGATCAGATTCAAGCCTGTGAAATCTATGTGCTACTGGCACCAAGCTGTCATCAGCCATCAGTTCCCTAAATCCCCCTTACCTTTGTGTCCATCTATATATATTTCCTTGCAGATTCTTCTTGTTTTTCCTTTCAATTGTGATTTATCTACAGATCTTTTCTAGGAAACCACCCCCCTTATTTTTACCCACACCCCTGCAGTCCTACCTGGGCATTCTCTTCTATTTGTATGTCCCCACCACTTTATGTGGAGATGGTTCCAACTTCTATTTTAACCTACATCTCTTTACTGCTTCTCTAGAACAGTGATTAATGTTGTTGACATAGAAAGATAATTAAATATACAGAAATATAGACATATGAACATGTGTGTGTGTCAGTACTCATGCTGTGCATATTTAGATACGTGTGTATCTACACATCTGTGTGTGCCCATGAGGTGTATTCAAATACATATTTGTTTTCTGACCCATGCTCACTACTTCCTGAAAACACTTGCTGAAGGTGTTAGATATATCATTTGCGACAATTAGTAGCCACATCACAAAAACAATAGGAAATTCACGGTATTTGAAGACTATTTGAGGGTGCAATTTTTAAAAATTAATGGTTCTTGCTTGATTGCATCTAACTTTTACACTTTCCTGTTTCTAGTCATCATGAGACAGTTCACAGTAACTATATTTACAAACTATGTAAAACCATAATATAGGAAAATTAGATGTGGAAGTAAGTACACATTATTCAGAAGAGCAATAACTGACAAATATTATGCAAAATGCATCATGAGTTTTCAATCATCTGATTCTATATCAAGCCATTTTTTAAAATAAAGTCATTTGTAAACAGAAATTTGTTGAAACAAGATAAAAATTGCCCCCCAAATTCACACACATATCAAAAATTTTAACAGTGTTTAAAATTTGACTATGGGGCAATATCCCAAGCAATATTTAGATAAATCATCATTGCTTTAGTCATTTAAACTTAGTCTGGACAAATCACAGGGGAATATAGCTTTAAAATAATGTTCTATATTTCTTGAAGATGGTTACACTGATTTAATGTCCTTTTTTTTAATTTGAATTTTACGACAATGTGAATGTTTGAATTCATATTTTAGGTTCAGTTTCCATATTCTGAGGCTGGGTCTATAAACTTTTTGTAGATATCCTAAGGAAATTAATCATTAAGGTAATTTTTTTAAATTCTAGAAATGGTGTTTATTTCAAGTCAGTTTATTTCACATGAATTAATGATTATACTTACATTTCTAAAGTTTTCATAGTGATAGCACAATATCACAAAAAATGTGACATAAAATTATAAAATAGTCTACTTCAACATATTATTTTTATATTGAGTTAGAAATTTTCTTAAAATGTTCAGACTTTGCAAAGGAGATAAAGACAATGATAATGCTAAATAAAGGAGAATGTTTCAAAAGTGTCTGGATTTATTAACTTTTTAATTGATTGATGGTTAGAGAAAATAAAACTAGTAACAATTAAAAATACACCACCAAAATATGTAACCAGGGTGCAATCACTTCAGTAACCATATTCTTTATTTTTCTTCAGAATCAGTTGAGGTAATTTGTTTAATTACCTAAATAGAAACCAAGAAATGAAGATTGTTTTTAAGAAAAAATAAAATATGCTTAGTCCCTTTCACCATAGAATAACATTATTAATATTTTGATGAAATTATTTCAAGTCTTATTTCTTTAAATAAAATATCATACCATATGAAACAAATACTCTAAAATATTTAACATATATAAGATAGCACAATAAAAGAAATACATTTAAATTATTTTTCCAGTTAAAAATGGTTTGTCCTCAAGTTAGGAAAACCACCAAGGCTATGTGTTATAATGGAAACGCAGATTTTAACATCATACTTGGACAGAAACGTTTCCTTTGAATCTAATTAGCTAAGAGAATGTACTTACTGGCAGAATTCAGGATTCTGAAAACACCATCTGAGTTTTACTCAAAGATACACATTCTGTTACATGCTTCCCTCGACTTTTCTCATTCTCCCTCTTCCTGGAAGCTAAAGTAAAACAGCTAGGTTTCATTCCTCTGAGGAAGCCACTATTCTTGGCTTTTTCTCAGATTTACTATGTAGATATAGGTTATCATTCTGTCTCTTGTCTTTTTCATTTTCTCTTATGGCACATAAAGTTGGATGCTATTAAAATTTAGGTCCTTTTGAATTATAACAGAATTAATTTTACCCTCTCATATTTCTAATTACATATAGATAGATATAAATCAAATGACTTTTAATATTAACCATTGTCTAGGCTTACACAATGATATTTTAATCCTTGTTTTAGAAATTATTTAATGATTTAGCACTTTTATTTGACTTTTAACCATCAAATGTGTTTTTCATTATGTACATTGAATTTTCTTAAGCTGCTAAATCAGTCTTGTGAAAAAGATTTTGATAAGTTTATGTGGAGAATAATCTTTAAATTTTAGAAATACTTTGTCTCTGGCAATTGCAATATGAGCACTACATTAACAATTTCAGACTGAAGATGGAGTAAAGCATGCATGGACTGAAAATCCTGTAATAATGTAGAATTAATCATGAAAAATTTATCTAGGCCACAGAGTAGTTTTGTTAGGGGCCAAATACACTTCATTAGCTCGGTAGTATATGGCTTCTAAAAGACTCTTCAGACCGTTAGAGAAAATCTTTTTACTTTGATTAAAAAATTATGAAAGCTTTACAGGCATTTCATCCTGATCATTTCTCTGCATCCTGAGTAATGAATTTGCAAATTAGAATTATTTGTGGCTAAAAAATCCACACTCAGAAGATGCAAAAATTCAAGCATCATTTTGATAGAAGGTGGACATTCTGTCTACAATCTAACTTGAAAAACTTTAAACTTTTGGTTGTATATTGACATTGTACTGTATAACACAATTTTTTTAGGGTAACTTTAAAAATATTTTAAATAAACTGGAAATATTGCATTTTATGACCTACAGAAGTCTAGCATTATTGTATGAATTTACTGAGTACTGATATTCATTTTTCTTTGGTCTGTCCCACATAAGTGACTTGACTTTGTTTTGAGGATAACATTATCAATGTTTTCCATCTTTTTTTTTTAACTTGTGGTATTATTCTGGCACACTAACAGTTATCTATGCATTTTGACTGTTCCTGCTTCAAAATAATCAATATCCTTATAACTGTTTCACTAAATAGTCCTGAATTTGGTTCACAGATCAGTTAATAGCTATATAATTTTCCAAATGCTGTGCTCTCTCCCTGCCTCAGTCACTTTATTTATATTTCAGGAAGATCCCAGATGGTTTCCAAGCATATTCTGGCATTTGAAAACTTCACCTAAATTTATTACCAAGCTCAATCTAATTAAAATAAACTTCTTGCCTTTAATTTAACTATTTTTCTACACACTGCTCTATGCACAATTCATACACTATTCAGATCTCTTACTTTGTTGAAGGGAAATAAAATAGGGCAAGATCTTATTCTTCATTCTTTACAAGTCACAACATCTCCTGTGTGCTAGATCTTGTTTTTAACTCCTCCAAGTTTGGATTATGAAACGATGATGGAAGAAAATAAATTTTCTTTTGACTGGTGCTGTTGGAATTTGGCAATGACTCCTCCTGTGTAAGTGATACCTACATAACATCATTTTCTCCTTAGGAGCATGAACCCTGTAATGCACTCTAATGCTGGCCGCTCATGGCATACATTGACCAAGGCCACTTTAACATTGCCTTCAACTCTATTAACACTACCCCCCAACTTGATGGTATTAGAGGGCTTAGAGGACTGGACCTTCAGAAAGTAATTAAGATTAAATTAGGTAACAAGGATGAAGTCTTCATAAATAGGATTAGTGGTATCCTTGTAAGCTTCAGGAGTGAGCATGCTTACTCTCTCTACTCTCTGCCATATGTAAATATATATAAGTGAAATCAACAACCTGTAATGCAGAAGTAGGCTCTCATCAGTGCCTGACTATGCTTGCACCCTGTTCTTGCATTTCCTGCCACCAGAGCTGTGATAAATAAGTTTCTGTTGTTGCAAAGCCCCCCAGTTTATGGTAGTTTGTTTTAAGAGCCTGAATTAGGACACCCATCATTCCCTTCAAAGACATTGACTTTCTCACTGGCCTTTTTCACATACTCGGTTAGGATGGACAATGGGCTATAAGTGGAAAGACTGATATCTGTCCACCTCTTAGCAAGTCACATATAGATTACTCTAGCAAATGTGTGCTGGTGTGTCAGTTACATTCATATATTGTTTTCTATAATACTGTGCTTTCCTAGCCAAGTATAATGTTCATTAAGTTTTTTAAATGTCATACAATAAAGCTTTAAACATTTTTTATAAAACACTTGTAAAATTTCATGTGTATTTCTAATTGCTTTATTTTTAAATGTATTTTATTGTGTTTTTTCCATTACCATTTATACCCCTTACATCACTCTTGTCCATGCCCATGTGTTTTTTCTCCTCTTTGCTTGACTCCTCTACCCCCTAACCCCCCGTAGATGTCATCCTGCTCTCCATCTATGAGTCTGTCTCTATTTTGTTTATTCGTTCAGTTTTTTCATTAAATTCTACATATGAGTGGAATCAAATGTTGTCTTTCTCTAACTGGCTTATCTCATTAACATAATATTCTCCAGGTCCAACCATGATCTCACAAAACATAAATATTCTTCTTTTTTTATGGCCGAGTAGTATTTCATTGTATGAATGTCCCACAGTTGTTTTATCCACTCATTTACTGATGGACACTTGGGTTGCTTCCATATCTTGATGATTATAAATAACAGCAATGAGTATAGGCGTGTTTATGTTCTTTTGAATTCATGTTTTGGGTTTCTTCTGATATATTCCCAGAGCTCAGCACCAAAAAAGAAACAAACAATCTCATTAAAAAATGGGCAAAGGGCCTGAATAGATACTTCTCCAAAGAGGACATAGAGATGGCAAATAGACATATGAAAGGATACTCAATATCACCATCAGAGAAATGCAAATTAAAACCACAATGAGATATCACCTCAAACTGGTCAGAATGACTATTATCAGTAAATCAACAAACAAGTGCTGGCAAGGATGAAGAGAAAGGGGAACCTTCATGCACTGCTGGTAGAGATACAGATTGGTGCAGCTGCAATGGAAAACAGTATGGAGATATTTTAAAAAATTAAAAACAGTTGTTTTATTTTCTATTTCTACCTTACTTTTCTGATTTCTTAATTATTTCATATATGCAAACTTCAATTGCAGCTAATTATCTCTACTTTTGTCACACTGCAATTGGAAACTGTTATTATCATTATTTTTATTTTGAAATGTATTGAATTTGACTGGGGCTTAACAGAAGAAAACAAGTTCTTTCATATACATTAAAAATAAAATTGCATTTTTATTTTTAAATATAATATTTTATTTTTATTTACTCCCTCAAACTTATTAAGTTGAACATTCAAATATTTTATATTTGATTGTATTTTAATCACTTTGCATGATAAAATTTTACAAAAATTAGTTAAAATGACTAAGAAATAAAGTATTTCTTTAAATACCTCCACATAGTTCCTGAAAGATTGTTTACATTTATACTAGTAAATTATGTAAGATAAGAGCTCTTTTACTCTTTAGATCACCCTCTTGTGTGGAAATTAATGAAACACTTTCTCTTAGATGCATCTCTGTAATATGCATATATGGATGAGTTACATTATGTAGACAACTTTAAAGTCATTTTTATTTGAAAAGTAGATTGATTCCATTAATATTGTTTAAAAGAGAAAATATATATAGTTTGAATTTTTAAAAAGATTTTGTTATTATCTACTTTAGTGCTATGGGGTTTTCTATCTCATGCTCTATAAATTAGATTTCAACTCTGCATTGTTAGTAATAATATTTAATAGATTTTAAAATTTGTACATCATGTTTATAATTATGTAACTTTGATTCATATAATATTGATTCACATGCTGAGATTGAAACTATTTATGAAACAAATTACATAAAACTAATGATATGAAAATAAAAACCACAATGAGATAGAATTTTATATCTCTTAAACAATAACTATTTTCAAAGAGGCAAAAATGTAATTGTTGGCAAAGATGTGGAAAAATGAAACATTCATTCCCTGCTGGTGGGAATGTATATTGGCATGGCCACTATGAAAAACAATATGGATGTTTCTTTAAAATATTAAGCTAAAAATAACATATCAGTATTCACCCAAATAAAACCAAAACACTAACTCAAAAAGATATGTGCACATCCATGTTCATTACATCACTACACACACACATATAAATGTTCATTGCACCACTCGATCGGCAGCCGTCCGTCTCGAGAGACGATGGTGTAGCTTCTTAAGAGTCTATCTGCACCGCCGAGAATGGCTGTGCAGTCCGACTCGGGAGTGACACGGTATCTGTCTCCTCCCGTGTTGAATCGACATCTTGCGATGACGCTGGAGTATCCTCTCCAGTGAAGCTGAAGCTACAGAGCCTGGGCAGGGTGATATGGAGGGTCTGCTGTTGCCCATGCAGCAGACCCCCCCTCTCTTCGCAGCTGAGGGATCCAAGGGAAAGACAGAGTCAATACAGCTTGGCTTCAGGTGCGCCGCAGGAGTTGCCGGTGTTGACTACAACGTCAAACCGCCTTAGGGACTCCGGCTCCGGATTTTCTGTCGGGGTTTACTCCCTTAGCCTTTCCCCTGAAGAGGTATGCCGCAAGGCAGCGGAGGCTTTTTGGAGTCAGAGTTTTCCTTCTCTGATGTGCCCTGACTGGAAGATCGAACCAGCGACACTTAGCTCGCAGGCCGACGCTCAATCCACCACTCGGAGAACGACGGCCAGGGCAGCAGTTAGAGAGGTGCCAGCCCCATATGGAAGTGTATAAATAAATACATTGTTGATAATTGCAGGATTATTATTCTCTTAAAATATTTCACCTTCTTATTTCATTTTATATTATTGTAGGTTACACCAGTAACTCTAGAGCAGTAGCAGAAAGTAACAATAATGGTAGGCTTATCTTTCATTTTTTTCTTGCTTATAAAATGTTTCCATGTACATTTTTAGTATTATTCTCACAAATCAAGAATAAGATTTTGTTTCTAAAATATTTATTTATTTATTTAACAAATAGGCACACACACAGAGTCATGGGCCCCCTAAAAAATTTTGGTCAAAGACAGACTGCAGACATGACTCTGGGCCATATAATTACAATGGAAGGGAAACATTTTTATTGCATTGTCACATCTTCAACACAATGCACTACTCACATGCTTGTGAGGATGCTGGTGTAAACAACCCAACTGTGATGCCAGTCACATAAAAGTATAGCACATAAAAATTAAAGTGTATGATTTCCTAAATACCACACCATACCCCTGAAACTAATACGCAATAATATTGAATGTAAGCTGTAGTTGAAAAAATAAATTTTAAAAATGTATAGCACATACAATTATGTGCAGTACATAATACTTCATAATAATAATAAATATGAAATGGGTTTATGCAATTTTTATTTTTACATTTTAAAATTATCTTAGAGTGTACTATTTCTACTTAAAGCATAAGAGTTTGCTATACAACAGTATGCCCTGTTATGCCAGCAGCAGTCTCACGCATGGCCTGTTTACTGCGTCTCCTGATTGCATTATTTTTCTCTTGTAGCCTGGGAGCAATAGGCTATCCCTCACAGCCTAGCTGTGTAGTAGGCTGTAGCATCTGGGTTGATGTAAGTGCTTCTATTATGGCCACACAAAAACAAATCACCAAAAATGTATTTCCCGGAATTTATCCTTGTCATCAAGGGGCCCCTGACTATATATACTTTAAAACTATTTTTTGATGTAGAAACAGTAGAAAACTATCTCTTCTGCACATATAGAATAATCTTCCAAATGTATAATGTACTCATTGATAAATAAAATTACATTGAAAAATTATCCAATTTTGAATCATTCTTTCTTTGGACAAATTTTACTATGATCCTGAATTATAATTAATATAAATTTACACACTGAAATACTATTGACTAAATAATTTATTTCATTTTTTTACTTTTCTTATAAGCAAACTTATGTTTAATTTTATCCTTTTAAAAATGATTGCACTAATATACTGAGAAAATGTAGAGTCACAAGTAGTGGTGAGAAATACCAAAGATATTGGTGTACTTTTATCATTTCCCTCAAAAGAAACATCTTGCAATCCTGGAGTACATATCACAACCAAGATTTTTCTATTGACACACTCAAGACACAGAATGTTATCCCTGCAAGTATACCTCATATTGTTTTATTATAACAATATCTGCTTTCCTCTAACCTCTAAACCCTAGACCAATGATCTGTTTTTCATTTCTAAAATATTGTCATTCGAATAATGTTATAGGATGAAATCCTATGCTATGTAACATTTTAAGATTGACATTTTCACTCAGCATAATACTGTAAAGATTAGTGAAGTTAACAAATTTATCAAGAGTCTGTTCTTTTTTATTGCTGAGTAGTACTCCATTGTAAGAAGGTCGTCGTCGGCAGCCGTCCGTCTCGAGAGACGATGGTGTAGCTTCTTAAGAGTCTATCTGCACCGCCGAGAATGGCTGTGCAGTCCGACTCGGGAGTGACATGGTATCTGTCTCCTCCCGTGTTGAATCGACATCTTGTGATGACGCTGAAGCTACAGAGCCTGGGCAGGGTAATATGGAGGGTCTGCTGTTGCCCATGCAGCAGACCCCCCCTCTCTTCGCAGCTGAAGGGTCCAAGGGAAAGACAGAGTCAATACAGCTTGGCTTCAGGTGCGCCGCAGGAGTTGCCGGTGTTGACTACAACGTCAAACCGCCTTAGGGACTCCGGCTCCGGATTTTCTGTCGGGGTTTACTCCCTTAGCCTTTCCCCTGAAGAGGTATGCCGCAAGGCAGCGGAGGTTTTTTGGAGTCAGAGTTTTCCTTCTCTGATGTACCCTGACTGGAAGATCGAACCAGCGACACTTAGCTCGCAGGCCGACGCTCAATCCACTGAGCTAAACCAGCCAGTGTTTTATAATAGCACACACACACAAATAAGCTATGTTTGGAGAATAAAACTGTGTTAAAATTTTTTTAAAATTTAGTAATGTAGCAACTTGAAGTATAAGTCTTAACAAAGCCGACCTAATTCAGAAGCAAAAAAGTCACCCTGGGGGCCGGATTGCAGCTCTGGCCTGGGTCCCTCAGCTGCCAGGCGGGCATGTGGCTCTCAGGACTGTCTGGAGGGTCTTCATGCCACAGGCACCAATACAAGCTCTGGAGAGTTGGGGCAAAGTGGAGCGGAGCCTCACCATTCCCCTCCCTGAGCGTATGCTCTCCTTATTGTTGAGACAGAGGAGAATCACGTTTGTCAGTGAAACAAGGTGCATTAAATACCTGCTGTAGGAGAAGTGAGGCAGAGGGCTGGGAGTGCTGGGAGACGCATCCCTCGATATGGCGAGCAGGGAAAATCTCACCAAATAGGTGGCACTTCAAGAAAGAACTAGGGACACGATTTGGGTATCTGGGAAATGAATATGTCAATCCAAGACATCTGGACATGTAGCTTCCCTGGGACTAGAGTGCATCTAACATCCTTCAAAGAAAGCAAAGAGGACATATGACCAAATCAGCAAAGAGGCTGTATGAGTCTCCTGTGACTGCTGTAACAAATAACTACAAATGTGATGACTCAGAAACAACAGAAGTTCATCCTCTCTCTCATAGTTCTGGAGGCTAGAAGTCCATAATCAAATTGTCTGGCCGCACTCCCTCTGGAGACTGCGGGAGAGTCCACTCTGCGCCCCTCCCTTTCCAGGTTCTGCAGGCCACAGGGGTCCCTTCATCCTGGCCACATGACTCCCACCTCTGTCACCACATTGTCTTTTCTTCAGCATGTCTCACAAAACCGTCTCCCTGTCTCTTATAAGGGTCCATAGGATCCATTTATGGTCCATCTAGATAATCCAGAATAAACAGGTTTTCTTATGACCCTTAACTTAATCACTGCTTTTGCCCTATAAGGTAAAATTCACAGGTTCCAGTGATTTTAGGCATGTACCTTTTGGGTGGAGGCATTTTTCAGGCTAATTTGACGACAAGTAAAGCAAATAAGGACGGAGCAGGGGACGATGGGGTGGGGGGCAGAGGTTAAAGGCAGCATGATCACATTGGCTTTCCTCTGAATGAGATGGCACCCCTGGGCAATTTGGAAAAGATGCCTGACAACATCTGACCTATGGTTTGAAAGGGACACATCAGGTGCTGTGAAGAGAACAGGGGACAACATGGGTGGACGTGAGTGGCCAGCAGTTCTGTTGCGACACTCTGGGTGGCAGATGTGTACTGGATTAGAGGGGGCTGCGACGTGATAGAAGTAGCAAGAATGGCTGCATTCTAGATTCTATTGGAAGGCGATTCTGACTTGTCAAGAACTCTGATTGCACCTTGGAACGGAAGCCCCATTTTGCAGGAACGGCACCGGGTTCCTGGGAAATGCCAACAGCGAGACCAGAGAGGCTGCGGCCTTTTCCTGAGGGTGCCGGCAGCCCCAGCTCTTACACCTAGGATGTCAGTGACGGCTCTTCCCTTCAGCACTGGAAGCTGAAGCCTCACTGGAGACTCTACGAGAAAGCATGCACGCACCGTGTCTGTAGATTGAGGCAGTAAGTGAACATGTAGCATTGAGTCAAACTAACACATCCAGAATTCCAAGTTATTGTTGAAAAAGCAATTAGCTAGTATGAGGAAGGGGGTTGCATAGAACCCCAGCAATAGATGTGGGCTCTCAGCAGAACCTTTCTTTCAGCACAAAGCACTTCTGGAGCCAGGAATGTGAAAGCTGCAAACTGGTCCCATGTTGGTGGAACGCAGCCCACAGATTTGTTATGTTTATCCAACACAGGGCTTGCATTTCTTGTTAACATTTAAACATTGGACCTTTCCATGTAAAAGCCATGTAGACATCTGCATTTCCAGCTTGAGAAATGAAACAGCTCAACAGTAGTGGCCCATAGTTTTACATAACACTAACCTGTCGGGGCCTTGCTAGAGTGTCCCCTGTTTAGAACACCCCCGGTCTCTCCCCTCCTCCTTTCCTCCCCGGAACGAACTTATGCAGCTCTCTGCCCTGGCCTGGCTACTTACAAAAGCTCACTGCACAGCTGGCATGAAGGATGTCCTTTCTTCATCCTGAGATTTCCACTCAACCTTGCTATGGGCCTCGTGTCTGCAGTTCCGACACGTACTGTTTCCCAGCTTCTTTCCTCATTTGCTGGAGCCTATTTGTAATAATTGAAGAACCAGATAGAAAGTTTAGAGGGAACACAGTCCTCCACCCTGATTTCTGACCCCAATTACAAGTTTGGAAGTTTTACAAAATCACCCTCAATTTTGATAATTTGCTAGAAGGACTCACAAAAGTCGCTGACAGCTGCTTTACTTGTGGATACGACATACTGCAAGGGAAAGAAAATAGGTAACTAGTCCGGGAAGTACCAGATGCAGCACAGTAAGAAGGTACCACCATACTTTTTAACATTCACCTCTAGAAGGATTTTGGGGTTGTTTCCACTTTTAGGCTATTAACAATAAACTGCTAAACATTTATGTACAAGTTTTTGTGTGAATCTAAATTTTAATTTGTTTGGGATAAATATTAAGGAGTGCAATTACTGGTTTATGTGGTCAGTAAGTGTTCAGTTTGTTAGCTGACCATTTCATATTTTCACATGTAATACATAAGTTACCCAGGTTTTGCTGCACCCTACCTACCATTCGATGTTTCCCTATATCTTATTTCCCATATCTTAATTCTTCTGATAAATGTGTATGAATATATTGCTATGATTTTAATTTGTACTTTCCTAATGTCTAATGATGTCAAATATCTTTTTATGTCCTTATATACCAAGTCTGTAATTTCATGAAATATCTCATCATTTAGCCAATTATAAAATCAGAATATTCTATTATTGAGTAATCAAAGTTCTTTACATACTTAAGATATTAATATATTGTTAGATATGTGGTCTAAAAATACTTTGACACAGTCTGTAGCTTGTCATTTTAACTTCTAATGGTTTTTCACAGAGCAAAGTTTTTTTTTCTTTATTATTTAGACACTTGATACAGTTCCATTCATCAAATTTTCCCTTAATAGAATATGTTTTTCATCAAGTTTAACAACCCTTTTCCTTATCCTGGATATAAAATATTTTCTCCCACATGTTTTAAAAAATAAAATATATATATATATATATATATATATATATATATATGTGTGTGTGTGTGTGTGTGTGATTTAATTTTTTATTAAAGTAAGTTTTATATGTAATTTAAATGTGCACGAAATGTGAGACTCTGCGGGTTATATAGTCTATACATTGTTCTATGTATCTATGAGGGGGTACCAAAAAATATCCTGAATTTATTTATAAAAATTGTGTATTTATTCTTACATGTTTAAACTTCAGTAACTTTCAAAACACTCTTCATTTGATGTTTTTCTACTGTTCAAAACAATTTTTGAATTTGTCAATTCTTATGCCTTTTAGTACTTCTGACATTTTTTGTTTCATCTCTTCCATATTGACAAAACATTTTCTTTTGAGGACGTTTTTGATCTGGGGAAACAAAAAAAAAAAAGTTGGCTGAGGTGACATGGGGCGAATAGGGAGGGTAGAGCATAGGGGTCATGCCATTTTTGATCAAAAACTGCTGGACTCAGAGTGGTGTGGGCAGGTGTACTCATAAATCACCCATCATGAAATGGGTGACTCCATTGAAAGAATCTTAAAAAAAAAGTCCCTGAAGCTGAACGCAGACTCTCACAATGAGTCCAGCTGGTACACGGATACAGATGGGTTCCTAGAACACTCAGCTAGAGGGAGAAGCTTGTAGTACAAGGCAGCCACCCTCCAGAACATAACCCTGTCTTTTTGCCCCTTCCTTGTATACTTCATCAATACCACATGATCTTGATAACTTCATAGAAATGATGAGTCTGAAATCAAGGGGACTACTGATTTATTTCTCTCTATATTTTCCAAATCTTCATGCCACGATAAATAAAATAATTACTAATTATATTGTATTTTTTATGAAATGCATTATTTATTATATGTTTAATGAAAATATATACCCTGGCTGGTTTGGCTCAATGGATTGAGCGTTGGCCTGTGAGCTAAGTGTCGCTGGTTCGATCTTCCAGTCAGGGCACATCAGAGAAGGAAAACTCTGATTCCAAAAAACCTTCGCTGCCTTGCGGCATACCTCTTCAGGGGAAAGGCTAAGGGAGTAAACCCCGACAGAAAATCCAGAGCCGGAGTCCCTAAGGCGGTTTGACGTTGTAGTCAACACCGGCAACTCCTGCGGTGCACCTGAAGCCAAGCTGTATTGACTCCGTCTTTCCCTTGGACCTTTCATCTGCGAAGAGAGTGGGGGTCTGCTGCATGGGCAACAGCAGACCCTCCATATCACCCTGCCCAGGCTCTGTAGCTTCAGCTTTACTGGAGAGGACACTCCAGCGTCATTGCAAGATGTCGATTCAACACGGGAGGAGACAGATACCGTGTCACTCCCGAGTCGGACTGCACAGCCATTCTTGGCGGTGCAGATAGACTCTTAAAAAGCTACACCACCGTCTCTCGAGACGGACGGCTGCCGACGAGTGAAAATATCTTAATTTTGTTATTACAAATTCACTGTTAATATATACAAATATTATTGACTATTGTATATTTACCAGGCATTCTATAAGCTTACTAACCTCAGTTATTAGCTGTAGGAGTTATAAATATTATTTTTGTAGATTCCTTGGGATTTTCTTCACAAGCAATCATATAATACACAACAAAGGAGAGTTCAGTGTTTACTTTCTGATACAGAATCCTTTATGTCTTTTTCTCCTTATTGCTTTAGCTAAATTTTATTCATTAAATTGAGTAAGAGTGTTGCTATCAGACTGCATCACCTTGTTCCTGATCTAATGCAAGTAAGCATACAGTCTCATTGATGTCATGTTAACTATAGATTTTTTTGTATATGTATTTTACAAAGTTGAGAGAGTTGTGCTCTATTTCCATTCTCTGAGTTTTTTCAAGTTAGTTTTGTGTTTTATCAATTTTTTGCATTATTTTATATTATGTCATTTTTCTTTTTGAGTTACTATCTTAGAATACACTGATTATTTTTTAAAATATTAGTCAGCCATGTAACCATGAAATAAATCCTACTTGATCATAGTGTATACATTTTTTATACATTACAGAGTTCTATTGGTTAACATTTTTATAACAAAGTTGTCTTTCACTTTGTGAGATTTTGGTATCAGAGTAATACTAACTTCATATAATAAATAAAAAGTCTTTCCTTTTCTAAATTTTCTGAAAGAGATTATAAAGACTGGATGTTAGTATTCTTTAAATATTTCTGGTTACCACAAGAAGTAGGATTCAGGTGAGCCCTACATTAAGTTTAATGCTCTTCTGTCATTTTCCTGAAATCAGTAATCCATTTTGATGAACAATCTCTGGATGTTTGTTTGCACTGAGTCTCACAAATTATCTAGCCAGTCATATCTGTGATGTAAAAACACGATTATTGCTTAACAATAAATTGACTCAAATTAATATATTCAAAACTTCTACAAAAAATGGACATCTCATTTCTGAAGTGGCATTGATTTATAATAAATGATGTATTTGGTAAATATTCTTTGGTGTTTTTAATTTCATATTTATTGCATATCCAGAAAGCTATATATCTCTATGTGTATTCTTTTATTTATTTTAATAAAAATATAACATCATCAATAAAATATATT
This sequence comes from Furipterus horrens, assembly GCF_987537825.1. Lineage (NCBI taxonomy): Eukaryota > Metazoa > Chordata > Mammalia > Chiroptera > Furipteridae > Furipterus > Furipterus horrens. The sequence continues at coordinate 17,689,404 of NW_028327175.1, forward strand.
TTAATATGCATATTTAATTATGCATGAATTAGAAAATAACTGTTGAGAAGAAATAGTGGATTGAGTTTACATTAGTATATAACATTTTTCATTATATTAAAATTTAATTATAAGTTTGAATTATTGATTTCTTGCTTGGGTAAACTAATTTCTCAGTTACCAGTAGCAATGCAAACATATCATAATTAGAGGACAGAAGTAGGTAATGGAAATGTATCTCATCAAATAATTACGCCTCTCAATTTGATGGATCTTAAAAGGAAGATGGAGAAAATGATATCAGTTTTAACAATATATTTTATTTACTTACTCCTATTTACAAAATGTATACTCTAGGTTATGTTATATAATTTTTTTCCTTTCAACTATTAAGGTTATTAAAAAAGGAAATAAATATATTAAGTCACTATTAAATTAATTTTAAAAACATCTTATAAATTTTAAAATTAATGCTGAGATGATGTCAACAAGATGATGCATTCAGGGGTTCACCTCCCCTTTCCTCCCACAGAAACAAGATTTTCAGCCATCCACAGACCAAAGTGCCTTTGTCGGAGCCTTGGTGCCCGGGATGCAGGTTGCAAAACCCTGGGGGAGCCCGAGACTAAGGAGGATTGCTTTGAGAAGACAGGCCCAGGTTCTCCTTCAACCCCTGTCCCCAAGGGTTGCAGGAGGGGCCACACCTACTACCACCCTTGATGGCGACCATGTATGTAGACCCTGAAGAAGTTCTGTAAGCCCACCACAGCCCTGCTCAGCTGTGGTCCTGAGGCCAGTCCCTCAGACAGGACCCAGCAGAAGGTCTTTACCTGTCAAAACCATACTTAAAGACTGGAAGAGATAGATGCCTGCCTCAAATGAATGGACAATGATGCAGGCTACATATATCATGAAGACCCAGGCAAACATGGTACCACCAAAAGAAACTATTCTTATATCTCCACATTTGAATTTCTTAAATTTATATCTTCTGTAATAAATTATAATTGAAACATATCTACATCATTTTTACTGTAGTTTATACAATATTATATAATTTATCAATAACTATACACTTACTGTGATTGCTAGGCATGAGGATATAGATTTTAAATTTGTACCTGTTTTATTTTCTAAACCCTCATGAGTCACTGTTTGGTTCTGCAAGATAAATGGTGATGATGATGACGATGATGATAAATTTAATATACATTATGCCAGTATCTGGGGTAGGTATTTTGAGTAAGAGACATCATTTGACCCTCAAATAAATCCACATTCAATTATTTTTTTCTATTTGACACTTTAAATAAGTTTCTAAAAACTTAAATTTATTAAATAGAATAACTAATGTTACTCAGCTTTTGTGGAACTAGAAATCAAGCTTATTTAATATAATAGACATGCACTTAGCTACTTCATTTCTCTATACTTAGTTGGGTCTGTAATTCATCTTTCCTCTAATGATATTTATTAATTTTTTAAAAGATATGTTTTCTCAGTGAAACATATTACCTTTATTATCCTGTAACTCATAAAACAACACAGATACCTTTCTTAAAACATGCATTCTATCCAAATAAAATCTATCTCAATCTAAGGTTCTCTGAAGCACATAGAATTTGCCTGTTCCCAAACATAAGTCTTTATGGATATATGTGAATAGCAAAACGGATGTATATTATGGCATCACAATATAAGTGTCTGATCTTGGGTATGGAGCAGGCATGTTTGTTGGTTTCTTTTGTTTCTGCCAGGAAAACTTTGAAATTTTGCAATAAGCATTACATGTAATGGTTTATATTATAGAGCAAGTTTTCTTTTCTGATTTATTTATTTTTTTCACATTTTATACCTGTGCTTTTTATTCTTGATATTATTATTCTTTTCAATAGGGAGAACTCCTTAATCCCTTAGATTATTATAGTTATAGCTATTTAACCAGAAGCTAACATGGAAACAGTAACATTAATTCAGGGATATAAAAAAGAAACCAAGCTAAGATCATTATTCCCTTTAGCTCTTATTCAATTTCCTGTAAATTAAACAGAGAGATACCCTCACTCAACAAACACAAGCCAACAAATTAAAATAAATTCAAAAATTTGCCTGACAATGCTTTAGTTGGTATAGCATGTATATGAGAATCACATGAAAAATTAATTCAGATTGATTTTGAAGTTATTTGATACAATAGAGAAATAAATTTGAATTGATATAACTATAAAACTCATAGAAATGTTAATAAAAAGGCAGACAATTTTATCAATATTGCAAAGAGATATTAAGTTAATATATCATAGAAAGCACATACAAATAAAATAACACTAAACGTGGCCAAAATTTATCCAGTTTATAAAACTTTCCAGGTTATCATATAAGATTTTAGCTTTGTAACACCACTCAGTACTGCAGTGGCAATTATTCTCTCTAGATAGTGAAGAACTGAGCAGGAAAAAAAAAACTGATAAATGAATTTATCTGAACTCAATCTCTAAACCATCTTTATTTAATCAGATACAATGAACATAAGTAAAATCAAAAGTGGTATGTTACATTGTGATCAGTTTAGAGAAAATTATAGTTCTGTAAAAAAATGGTGTTTTGGGAGTAGAAAGCACATTTTAACCTAAAACAAATCACAAAAGACTAACAGAGTCTCACATATAGTAAGCCACATAATTATCTGTTTAGTACAAAATTGGAACAAATTCAAGATGGTAAATATCGAATATTGTAACTATCACACTAAATGAAGTTTCTACTTAAGTCTCCTGGTCATATCTCATTTTTATGCAGATATTTAAATATGAGTTATTGTTCATTTTAAGATGCTACACACTTTTTTGCCCTCAGAAAATTAAATCATACAATAACCTGAACTTTCAGAATTGTCCTTTGTTTAAAAATCATGTTGAAATTAATAGAAATGTGAAGTGGCAAATTTCCAGGGAGTCATGGAAAAGGAGAGTTGATAAATCATATTTCCTTTCATATTTTTTGTAGCACATAGTGAAGAAGAAAGTGATAGCAGCTTTTTACAGAAAACAATCTCAAATACAACTTTTTATATTAAAATAACTTCTTTCTTAAAAAATGAACAGAATCAATAAATAAAAAAAGCAAGAACAAAAAAAAAAAAGAACCCACAAGAAAACGCCAAAACTTAAATATATTTCTTAAAATTTGTTTTTACAAACAGAGGAAAGGAGAAAGAGAGGGAAAGAAACATCAATGTGTGGTTGCGTCTTACACATCCACAACTTGGGACCTGGTGTGCAACCTAGGAATGTGCCCTGAGTGAGAATTGAACCAGCGACAGTTGGTTGGCAGGCTGACACTCATCCACTGAGCCACAGTAGTCAGGGCTGAAAATGCCAAAACGTTAGAACTGAAGTAAGGTATGGAGAATATATATACACACTAATTAATTTCAAAGATGAGAACACAAGTAGCTTGCTTTTCTTTGATGACGTTGTAGGCCATCAATTTTACCTAATCATCAATTGCTTAAAATCATGACATGAGTAAACAATTGGGTGAAACTGTATTTGTACTAACCACTTTATGATATGTTATACTTATGAAGGTAAAATTGCTTTTGTTAACTTGAAAAATAGTATCATTGGCTAATTAAGTAGGATGAAGAACCACTGTGGGTTTATTTTTTTCTATTTCTAGAAGATCATTTGAACAATGATTTATAAATTTCTTTTCTCTCTGACAACAAATATAATAGTCACTTTATATTTTCAAGAATAAAATAATAATTTAACCCAACTAATTTTTAAAAATTGGTTTATTTTTATTCAGACTCTACATTCCCAGTGAAACAAATCTTCCGTATGGTCAGTGACTGCTACAGGAATGAATGAAAACTTTTGTTTGCTCGCTTTTTTCCATTTATCAAGACCCACAGCCATCTTGGTCAAATCATTTGTGATTTGGTCTGAGAAAAAAAAATTGAGAAAAATAACAATATCTTTTTTAATAGTCAAAGTAGTTATCAAATTTAGCATTTATTAAATTATAACTAACTGCATCTCATATTTGTGTCAGTTTATGAGACACAAGATATATTAATACCACTGCCAACAGGAACTGTTATTCTCTTCCGCAATTTTGGGTAAAGATACAAACATAAATTTTTATCATAAAGGAGGTAAGAAAAATTTAATTGACAATTATTTAATAAACTTTTGTGACCTGCACTTTTGTTTTCCAATTCCATTGAATATATGGCACATATTGCACTTTGCAGTATTTGAGATTCTTTTTTCCAGTCAAAATTACAAGAAATAGAAACATATTATGTAGTAGAGGTTGATTGTATTATTTTACTGAGAAATAATTTTAAATGTAGTTTATCCACTGTATTACATGCTGTAAGAGAATTAGAATACGTACACTTTAAAATTGTGTTGAATGAAAGATAATTACTGGAGTAGCAATTCAGAACTGACATTACTATCACACTATGTGTGTGTGTGTGTGTGTGTGTGTGTATACACATATAATGTCTTCTTTTCCATTAATTATTTAAACAGTGCAAGGTAGATTTTAATCCATGTATCTTTTGAAATTATCATTAGTGAAAGCAAATGAATATTTACTATTCAAGGTAAATTAAAGTTTTATTTTTCAATAAAGTAGTATACCCAATTTTAGATCCTTGCAGATATTATAATTACATATTAAAATTCATGTTTTTATTGAATACAAAAAGTATAGCATATTTTTATTTTTCATGTGAATGCATGAACACTACTAACAGGATCAGAAGAACAAAAACATATTCAAACAACAGAACAGCAAGTTTTAGAAGACAACAAATTATTTCTATTTGAAAGAAGATTCTTTATAAGCAGATTTATCTTGTTTATTATAGCTAAGTTCTGTTACTACTCTTGTTGTTCAACTACATTTGTGTTTTGAGTATTATGTATGCATGGACCATTGTCAAATGACAATCGTGATAGTAAAAGTTATTTTTTCTGCCCTGTAATTTTTCTGGTGAAGCTAGAGCTCTAATCTTTTCCTAGACATAATTATCCCATGATTTGATTTTTAGAATTTTTGGTGATATTTGAGGAATTATTTTTTAATTAGTTGTTGCCAGAAATCCTCTTTCTCCTTGAGCTTAGGCTGATGTTCATGTCATGCAGGAAGGCTACCAAGACAAATCCAGTGGGGTGTCTGAATAATAAATAGTCAATCAGTGGGAGAAGAAATTAAGTGTAAAATCTTCATTTTTTAAACCTCTTTTAACTAACCTACTCTTTCACACTTAACATTATTCTTACCTTTTTCTGTGTATCTTTTTCATTTATTTTCTTCTTTCCACAATATTTATCAAATTATTTTTATCTATCATTCAATGTCTACCATAAAAAATATATTAATCTGTTTGAAATTTATATTTACAAGCCATAAAATAAATTTAACTCAATTCAACAAATAGTATGTGTGTGTTCTTGCTATGTGCTTAATTGTTACAGTCACAAGAAATCTGTCCATATATCCCCAGGTTATGTTAGTTTTCCTGTTTCTAGCTTTCTTAATTTGAGCAAAAATATAAAGAAATTCAATTAGATTTAAGATTTTCTACAAATTTCTTAAGCATCAGAAACTATTTTAGAAGATTTTTGTATGACATCTTGCTTACACTTTATTACAACTTTTTAGAAAAGAGAATATTCATGAAAAACTGAAATACACAGACAACATGTCCTAAGCTCATGGGTTTCCTACTAAAACATCTATTTAATAAGTAATAATAAAAAAAATGTGTTTTCTGTAAATTACTATAAATTCTAAATGTTGTTTTCACAGATCACACACACACACATACACACACACACACACACAAAACTGTCATGAAAATAAAACAAAATAGAATACTAGAGTCTCTTGCTAAAAATAAATTCTGTAAAAGAACCGAAACAGGAGCCCAAGATTGGACCCAATGGAGGAGAGAACTCACAGAAAATGGACTAAATTGTGGTCAAGGACAGACTCTTTTGTCACTCTAATAATCATTCATCCTTCGGAGGAAAATATCTCATAAAAAATGTTCAAGATGGTTTCAGGAAATTTGTTTCATTACTATCTTAATACTCCAGTCAATGAATAGTACCCAAAAGACTCATTAATAATGGCAGAAATGACTACACATTTATCTGACATTTACTTTCAGATCAAGATCCCATTTGTACTTTTCTAAGTGAAATACTATTAGAGAGACCGTAATCATATATATTTAACAGAGAGCTGGGATTAGATTTATTTGCAATTGTTTTTTCATTATATTTGGAAGTAACTGAAATATGATACACTTGTATTTTCAACTCTACAGTAAAATAAAGGGATTGGAGGAGTAAGCAGGGACTTATTCATGAGGCAAATGCTTCTTTTATTCTTCACTGTAAACGTAATGAGAGAATTGCTTTCTCTGCAGTACAGTGAACTGAAGGTCATCATCAATTCTGTTTACTCCTGTTGCAAGTGACTCCATTGCTTGTAAATAATTCATGATACTATGTTATGAATAACATTTTATGTAAAAGAAAGCCATGCCTGGGTTTACTAAGTGTTTCTTTAATCTTTAGAAATATATCAACTCAAATAGCTTTACCTTTGCATACAGCTTTAGCTAAGTCTCATAAAATTCTCTTTCTGAATCTTCACTATATAAAAGATGGGTTGTCTTATTTTGAAATATAGTAACGTTACTTCATAAAGGTAAATTAAGATGAATTCCAGCTTGTTCTTTTTAAGACTTCTCAGGGAGAGGGTATGTAGTGCATAGAATATTTTTCTGAATAACTGGAATAGGAAGATGAGTTATAAAAATAGATTATAGTCTAAGTTGCATAAAGTAAAAAATTCGGAAAGCAATACTCCACACTACCCTCAAAGCTTGGTATTTTTCTAAGTTCAAAACACTGAATAAAAATATATTAGAAAAAAGTTTCATTTTGCCTTTTTTTCCTTATATTAAAATGAAGTTTTCAAGGTGTTCTTAAACTCTGGAGTAAAATATTTTGCCATAAAAATCATATTTTATTTTAATCAACACATATAAATATCAAATGTATTAATAATAGAAAATTATTTATAGATTTCTACTTTGAAAAATATTTTGAAAAAATTCCTAAACGTTTTGCACCAAATTTTTTATTCCAGCACTGATATAACTGATTTCTCTTAATTAAACATTATTTAAAATAAGTACATTTTCTTATAATTCGGTGTTATCCAATAAAATGAATATTAAAAAAATAATTGCATTTAGCAGCATATGAACTTATGCATTTCATCGCATGTGATATTTTAAAGTTCAGGTGTGTAAACATATACATACACATTTCATAATTTCTTTAAAAAATTTAAATTTCGCATAGGTACCTATCAGGATATCAAGCTACACAATTTGTTTCCACATTTCTGTATGGTTAACTGTTTCTTAGTAGAAAAAAAAAATGACTGGCATCCTAGATTAAGAAATGTTGAATGGCAAAATTTCCTTGGAAGTTAGAGGTTGTATATTTCCCCAGAGCCATTTGATAATGACAACAGAGCAGGAACCGTTTTTTCACTTACAATGCAATCTTTCTTTTTTTTTCCCCCTAGAGCAAAATGATCCGAACAGAATGATAAAGGTCACTCTCATTCTGTCCTGAGAGTTACTATGCAAGTCCCTGTAAAATTAATAATTTCAGGTGTCTTCTGTGACACAAAATTTTCATCTATCTACACAGGCTAGTTTCATTTTCCCATACCTCAACTCTTTACATGGCATCATGGAATACATCCCCCTTGTTTTTACTTCTTTGATTTTATTCACTAAAGTTTTTTACTTATCCTCCTATATATTTTGTACATATTTTTGTAATCTGTCACTCTTTGGGTGGCTAATGCAAATGAGATGTGGTTTTAATGTGAAATCCCACTTGTTCACATTGGTATATGGGAAAACAGTTGAATATTGTGTAGTAGTATCCTACAACCTTGTTAGAATCACTTATTAGTTAAAAGAAGTAAATAAATAGACAGATATTGCATGTTCATTGACTGAAAAACTTACTTTTACCAGGATGTCAACAAACTGATTTGAAGTATTATATGGAGAGCCAGAAGACCCAAAATAGCTGACATAATATTGAAGGAGAAAAACAAATTTAGAGGACTGACATCACAAAACTTCAACCCTATAAAGCTACGATAATCAAGACTCATTGCAAAAGAATACAAAATAAATCAATGTAACAGAATAAAAAAATCAAAAATAAAGCCAAATAAATATAATTAATTTTGTTTTTATTTTAATTTTTATTGTTTATGCTACTACGGTTGTTCCTTTTTCCTCTTTTATCCACATCCACCTAGCCCCGCCCTCTCCATTCCCTCTAACAGACCCGCCCTCTCCCCTCCCTCTAACCATACACCTAAAATAACTGGAAAAACAGCAAGCAAGGCCCAGAAAATGTTGAAAAAAGAAAGTAAGATCAGGGTGAAAGTGTATGATATATAAACTAATATATATATGATCAATGAATCCAGGGGATGGTTCATTGAAAAGATAAACAAGATTGATGAACCTTTAACCAGACTCATTGAGAGAGAGAGAGAGAGAGAGAGAGAGAGAGAGAGAGAGAGAGGGAGGGAGAGAGGGAGAGGGAGAGAGAGAGATCTAAATACATAAAATCAGAAATGAAAGAGACAAAGTAACAGCAATACAGGGATTGTAAGAAATTACTTCTGAACAATTAAACACCAAAAAATTGGACAACCTGGACAAAATGAATTAATTCTTGACAAGGGAGCAAAGGCAATGCAATGGATAAAATATAGTCATTTTAACTTACAGTACTGGAGCAACTGGATATTTTACATGCCAAAAATTAATTGTGTTGTAAACCCTAATTGCCCTTAATAAAAATCAAGCCAAACTGGGTCATAGAATATCTAAAATGGCAGCAGAGTAAAAGATACAGTCACCTCTTTCCAGGAGCAAACGAATTTTTGTACAACTAAATACCTTGCTCATGAATTGAAAGAATTAATGTAATTAAAATGTCCATACTACCCAAAACATTCAATATATTCAAAGCCTTTTCTATTAAAATACCAATAGCATATCTCACATTATTTTTCTTCTTTTCATGTTTTGTATTTTTAAAATATTATTAAAGGCAATTGATTTGTAATCTGTATAAAGTGGAGTCATTTTAGACATTGTCTTAATATTTCTGCCTGAAGCCTTACAATATGAATCTCTCTGGTAAATTTCCTTCTGTAATTGGGTCATATTTAGCCAATTATTTCCTATCATATATTCTTTGCGAAGTTGGACCTCTTAAAGTTCTCCATTTATCTTTCATATATTTCTCATGTTCTCCAGTTCCTTCTTTATCAGTTTTTGTTTACTAGAAACTGCTCTATATTCTAGCTGTGCTATCAATTTTATCTTGAGGTAGGAACAATCATATCTTGTTTTTATAATATATATGTATATTACTTAATCTATAAATGGAATTTTTTGTTAGTATTCTCCGAGTATCTTCTTTTAGGTTTTTACAATTTTGTAATCTTTATAAGTTTTTATTGTTTCTCAATTGCCTGTAATTTATTCAGTTTACTGTTTTTGCTTTTCATTTCCCACTTCTCATTTATGCTTGCTTTTTCTTTATCACCTCATCATATTAAAGTCTCAAGGAAATGAAAGCTAGAAATTTTACTTTGCTGCTACATATTCAAACTAATAGTTTTCAGTTTTTAAGATATTTGTTCAATTTATGAAGAAAGTACTTGTAGTTTCTTTCAGAGGTTTATTCTTCCTGCTTGAATAGGTGAAAAAACATTTCCTAAATAGTACAGTTGTGTATTTTCAGGCCATTGCTTAGTCTAGTTTTTGATGTAATAGTCCTTGTCATCCACTTTTTCCTATCTTGCCTCTCTGAACTCAACATATCCCTTTTACTATAATGCAGAACTGGTTATCTCCCGTTTAAAAAGGCTTCTAACGGGAAAATCAGAGCTGCAATTTTTCCACCTGAATAATCCCAAAACACAATCATATAAATTCTGTCTTGTAAACTCTAAGTAGTTGAAAACTTCTAAGAATATTTTTAAGAGTAAGAAACTATTTTTTGTAATTTTTAGGCTTTCTTTGCCTGTTAAAGAAAGCCTTTAAATATTTTTAAACTTTAGGACTAAATATGAGTGGTAAGTGCATGTGTGTGCATTTGGTATTTCTCACAATTCAATAATTGTAAGGAACAACCAGAACTTTTCATATAATTCTAGTCAAAGACTACTAATAAAGACACATTTGTATTTTCAAATATATTTCTTTACTTAAATCATCTCTATAAATCACCCCTAAATGTATTTGTATTATATAATAAGTAACAATGTCATAATATGATGGAAAGAAAGGTTTACTTATTTTTTGGAAGTAAAAATAAATTTTTTACATTTTCACATCTATATGCAATACAAAAAAAGTAGTTTGCAGAGAGGATCAAAGAAAATTGTTTTTCATTGACCCAAACTTAACCTTTTGTCAGCAACGTCACTGTGGTTTTCAACAATGAATTGTTACCTTTCAGAACATTATCTTTCAACATATTTCAATTGGTTGTTTTTTACTTTTACTTTCGAAAAATGTATGACCCAACTGACAGTAATAAAATAAAATCTGTAAAAGGATCTGTACCTATTTGATCTTAAGTAAAGATCGTATTAGCTGAACAGTGACTTGGTTCACTGGGAGATGAAATTTATCATTCATCTTGAAAGGTTAAAAAAAAGGCAACTATATATAAACGTGAAAGAAGAAATATTTGGTTGAACATTCATTACAAAAGCCAACTCTTTGCACTTGATCTCAAAGAAGAAAGAATGGTGTGGTGCATTTAAATGTCAGCATAGTTAAAATCATTCCTGGACTAAATATAAGGGATTTCGATAATTTTTTGTGAGTTCATATCACAAGGAGAAGTTGAAATAATGTATTCTGAATACAAAAATATTTTTAATTATAAATTTAATATTGTATTTGAATTTTATGCAGTGATGTGTTGGTAAATGTCTAAAAATAGGGACTGCCTGTAGAGGTAGAAAAAGCCTTGATTGAAATGTTTGTCAACTTTCATGATGAAAATACACTGTGGCTGATTTCAATCTGTCTGCAGGTCCTCACTGAATGCAAATGGTGAAAAAATGCTGCTAAGACACTCTATGAACTGCTGTTAGGTGCCTCCATCACACAGCTTCTCTAAGGTAGTTATGATAAAATATAAAATTGTTTAAGACTGTGTTTATATAATCTCTTCTGCATGTAAATAATTATGCTATGCTATAGACCGATATATAGTGCTTTCAAACTATGATTGATACTGCTTAATCATTACTTAAAATTTCTATGGGCAGCTTACTTTATAATCATAATATGATTAAAGTGTAGAATTATTAATATATGACACTTCTGCTCAACTAAAATATAGAGCTCTCCTTTCTCAATGTTTATTAAAAATCTGGCGATGTGATCAGGGATCAACACTACATTCTTTTGCAAATTCATTAAATAAAAGGATGATTTGAATTCTACCTTTAAAGGACATTTTAAAAATGTATTTAAGTGAGGTATACTGCCAGCTTTTTTTCTCAAAAAATTTCATTGTTTTCAAAAGAATCCTATCTCACTCATCAATAAAATAGTAATACATGTATTTCAGAATTATTATGGATATTTTTGCTATAAAAATATTTCAGAAATAAAATAAAATTCACCATCCTTGAGTAGCGTAGAAGACAAAGAAAAGAATTGGGTATCTTTCCTTTACCTGTCTCTTATATTTTTAGATTATTAGTGTATTCTGTTGATTTGTTTTGTTTTGGAGTGTGTGCATATATGTGTATGATCTGTTAAAGTTTATGAAAGTTAACAGCTGTGTGAATAATTCCAAGAATTCCAGTAAATTACTAAATATATGTTGTGAAGCATGGCTGATCTATGTATCCATCCATCCATCCATCTGTTGATGAGTAGACACACATTAAAGTAGTGAATCTTTGTCTGACACTTGTAAATCACGTGCAGGGTAATCAGAGGTGTCAAAAATAAAGTATGTTTACAATTAAAAATAGTTTGACTCTTAAAATCATATATTAAGGCTTAAGCTGGAGAAATTTTATTAATCCAAACATAAGAACCTATAATATTAAAATTTATAGAGATAAAAAAAAAACTACAAATGAAAAGGAAACATCAGTTTTCCGTATACCACTTAAAGGCAAGAACTGGGTATAAGTTTTAGTATTCTTATTTGTTCAAAACCCAAGGTGTATTTTTTGTGCTGCCTTTGATCAAAGAAAATGATATGGTAATATTTATCAATCTGACTCTTTTATAACCAATTTGATATTTAAAATGGAAAGACAACATTATTTATTGACATTTTAAGAACTCAGCAATGATTTTGACCAAATATCTTATATGCAGTTGTACTTTAGATTTCAATGAGCTCAAGAATCATGACCCAAATCAGACTGCGCATATGGTGTCCACTATTTCCTAACAAATTTGTTAGGTCAGGTGTAGTTTTTCCAAATATGTCGCTCAAAATATTTTATCCAAGACACTTGTTTGGCCCAATGAGAAGTTATGCCGAATTTAATCATTCAGCAGATAAACACAGTAAGATTTACCTTGGTGGACAATCAAAAGAAGCACTGTGGGCCACCAAAATTATATGATAAGTGAATGGCAAATTCTAAGCACAAATTCTGGCATAGTGCTAATAATCTAAAAGTACTAAGGTATAGAGAAATAAAATCTTACCTTAAAACCAAGTTTTTAATTACAGAAAACACATTAATTCATAACCTGCTTTGGTTAGAATCAATCACTTCTATTATCACCTAACTGTAGTCATTCCAAAAGTTTCAACCTATCCTTCATTTTTATCTACTCACATTTTGCTTGAAAGGAAAACATTCCAGCTTTATGCATAGATAACATTACTACTCATCAAAAAGCAAAATCCATAGCATAGTAATTAAGCACAATCAAAAGTAATAAACACATATTGACTGATAAATACATTCATGAAATAACATGTAGAAGTGAGATCAAATAGCATTTAAAGATGTTGAAACAATTATAAATATACCTTGGTTTCAAACAGCTATAAATTATTTAAAAACATTTTTAAAGGGGGACATTTCTGTGTATCACATACATTATTCATGAAATGCAAATTGAGTGTTGTCACAAAACCATTCATGAATACATAGTATTTTATGCCATTTCTAGAATAAACAGCAGACGGGCCCTCTCATAGATGCATTGAAAGAGAGCTCCTTCTTCACTTGTGTTTTGTATATGCTTTACACAACTCAGACATCTAAATGCAGTATCATAGCCAGTGACATTCTTTGGAATCTGATCATGCCACGACTGAGTACACAACAACAAATATCATAGCTTAAAATTAATAAAGACATAATTATACAGTAGGGAAACACCTCTCTATATACCTTAGTGTTCATTAATGTTATAACTACAGAAAGCCTACAATGGCAGTTTTGTAAAGATTCAGGCAATCAGATCATAGCCTTGTTTGCACACAGAACATAAAAAACAAAGAGATTTATAGCCATTGGGCTTCAACTAAAGTGATAGTTTGGCCCACAAAGTTTTTAATGGAGGAATGATGCCTCTCCACTAAAAGTGAACAGAAATAGTTTGGAGAGAAAATTATTGACAACCGACTAATGGATCATCATTAAAAATAATTTCAAGTATTATCTTTGTGATATTTTCTATAAGATAATTTAGCTTTTGGGTGGCAGTTTGTTCTAACATGGCACTCTAGGTGAGCAAAAGCACTGACCCTGGCCTTGGTTATTGAGTGTAGTCTCCAAATCCTTCTAGTGCTCCCAGATAAGCTTTAGCGTCATCATATTACATTAGATATACTAGCAAATCTTGGTCAGTACCATCACAGGTTTGTAGCCCACCTTCACCCCATCCATTCCATCCACCTCTCCTCATTACAGTTTTTCTCTTCTGGACTCATCCTTTTCTTAAAACTAGTTTATTCACTCTTGTGGCCTCATACCAAGGAATGGTTAACTGCTTTGTAGAATGATTTGAGTTACCTCAGTATAGTGATCCCTCACTTATTGCGGGTATTACATTCTAGACCCGCTGCAATAGGTGAAAATCTGCAAAGTAGGAACCTTCCATTTATTTTAGTATTACTGTACAGTACCACAAAATCCCACAATATAGCAAAAAGTCCGCGATAAATAATTAAATATAATATTTTAAAAAATCCCACGATAAAGAGAGGCCGTGATAAGTGAACTGTAATCTACAGAGGGACTACTGTAATAGTAACACCTCTAACACCTACATAACTAAATCTTTATATTGAATCTCCCCACTCTTGAAAGACATAATATGATATATATATGGAAAGAGAGAGAGAGAAGGCATCCAGCCATGTAAAATGAAAAATAGAGACATTTATTGAAGTAGATACAAGATACAAGAAACATTGTACACAGGACAATGTCCTCAGTCCCCTTCAAAGTAAGCACCTGGAGACCTCACACAGTTCTCCCAGTCACCATCAACTGCCCCATCATATCTTCCTCAATTTCTGGAAAAGCCAGATGTCTCAGGACACTAAATCTGGGCTGAGTCACCCAGGTGATTTGATGTTTCACCAAAACACTCTGTGAGACATAATGCATGAGCTAGCTGGCTGTTGTCATAATGAAGCTGCCAGTCACCAGTTGCCCATTGCTGGTAGCAAAACTTGTTATTCTACTCACTCAGTCATTTTGAACATGATGGCCACCACACAGTATAAACCTTCATTCAGTAGCATCTTCTGCCCCCAGTGACTAGTACAGTGAAGTCATCATTGTTCATACATATGCATTCCAGTCCACTTTCCTGGGCTGCCAGTTACATTGATGTTGTGTAACCTATTCTTGTTGTATTAGCAATGGCTGTACATTTTCTGATAGACTTGTATATAAGATATATATATATAATTTTTATATATTTATAATTTATATATATATAATTTATATATATAAATACACACACACACTTCTGGTTGACCTATAAACTTCACACCTTCTGAAAGACGCTAGTATGCCCTTTACCATCAGTTCTCTTAAAGTAGTCCACTAAGAATTATTTTCCTTTTAATTTTCTGATTAAATCTATTTCATTTCATTTTATGTGTATTTTGCAGGAGCTAGGAGTTATCCCAAATTTTTGTCATTTTCTCATAACTTAAAAAAAAAATGTATTGTTGATACTACTACAGATGCCCCCATTTTCCCTCACTCTGCCCGCCTCCATCCACTCCTTAGCCCCTCTTCCCTCTGGCTGTCACCACACTGTTGTCTGTGTCTATGGGACATGTCTATATATTCTCTGGCTAATCCCTTCACCTTCTTTTATTCACTCTTCCCGTGCACTACCCCCTGACCAAGAGCTGTCAGTCTGTTCCATGCATCCATGTCTCTGCCTCCATTTTGTTCTTTAGATTTCACATATAAATGAGAACATATGATATTTTTCTGAACTAATTTTTCCATGCCAAATACTCATGATTTAATATTTGATGGACAACAGTGTGGTGTTTGCGGGGAGAGGGTATAATGGTGTCAAAGGTAATGGTATGTGATTGTCTAACCACTATACTGTACACCTGAAATTAAAACAGAATAATATTAAATATAAACTGTAATTGAAACAAATTAAAATGAGAGCAACATCAAAACATCTTTGTAAGAGTTTTATTTTTAGGGGCTGTTTTTAACATTTTGATCAAAATAGAAAGTAATCTTAATTCACAAACTAATTATTACAAGTTATACATGGGATTAAAGCTTATTTCCAAAAGCCAATCATATCAAATAATGTTTTAAATTTATTTACAAAGAAAGATATAAAATAAATGTCATTAGAAAGTATTGCATTTTAATATTTTGACATTAAAATTCTAAAAAGATAATAGAGAAAACATTATTTTTAATAGAAGTAAAAGTGTATTTTTTCTATATCATGCTTAAGAAGCTATGCTTAAAATAATATCAGTATTTATTTTTATTGAAGTTCATGCTTTAGGAAAAAATGCTACCTAAACAATTTAATGTAAAAGAGTCAAATGGAAACCTCAAACAAAATATGGTATCGTTCTTGGTCTTAGTGACATCTGTGTCTAAAAATTATTTTAAAAATACTTCTAATTTAAAAAAAAATTCTTCTAAAAAAATATTGTTTAAATAAAACTCATCTCATGTTTTTATCTTCTTGGTCCTCGGGGTGCTGTTGCTTCAAATTTGGCCCATTCAGAGAAGACTGTACGATGCAACTAGGAAATAAACACAAGAGACAACAAAACTAGCATTCAGTGAGGAAGAGCCCGGAAAATGAGTCTGATGATACCGAGAGGTTCTGAAAGAAAACACGAGCCATAGAGCCATAGTGGGGCACTGTCTGCTGAGAACGCCGCCGGTGTAAACATGGTTCACGAACAAGGCAAGGTCAGGGCTGTTGCTGTAGAGGCTTTACTATAATTACACTGTGGTCATTTCACTTCAAAAAAAGATTTATCATCTCAGATATTTTTAAAAATGCAAATTTTACTATGAAGTCTGTACAATACTATAGTGAATAAAAAGAAATGTAAAGCCTTAATTTTCTTAAACATATAAAAATAACTACTACTTAATGAATTCCTACAATGATCCCTGCACTCTGCCAGCTCTGATTAACTTCCTTAAAAATTTTCCAAAATTTTTCTTATTTGCATTTTAGAAAAAGAATTTTAATAAACACAGTACTCTGAATATTATAATTGTGTATCACCATCTCAAACATGTAATGTAAAAATAGAAAGTGTCTTTCCCTCTTAGCAATTCGTGTGTAAGTTAGATATTTAGAGATGGAATTTTCATACAATAACTAACACATAATTTATATTAAACAATTAGTCATCTGACATATAGTAGACCCTGTATATATATATTACAAAATCATATATATTATAAAGTAGATACTTCTTTAGCTTACGATGTGTGAAAAGTTACCAAAGACCCTCACTGAGGGAACAAATTAATAGGTGCATATTTATCCATCAATTAATTCATATTGCTACCTCCTACTATGTAAGAGGTTCTCTGTTAGCTATTGGGTGGAGGGATTTTCAAATGAACCTAGCTATCTGAATTTCCCTTCTCAGCAAAGGGACACAAAGGAACAAAAAGACAATCACTTACATACATGCAAATGTATATATGTACATATATACATATATAATATATAAATTTATAAATACAGGCATAAGAAAATCTTAAGTGCATATAAAGGATACATCCAAGAAGGCAAAGCCTTGCTATAATATAAGTTTTGATGTACTATACCAAGAGTAAACAAATGTTTCCTGCAAAAGCCTGAGAGGAAATATTTTAAGTGTTTTGGGCCATACAGTCTCTGTCAAAACTACTCACCTCTGTTATTTAGCACAAAAAGAAGCCATATACAATGTGCAACTGAATGAACATGGTTGTGCTCCAATAAAATTTTAGTTACAGATACTAAACTTAAGTCCATATAATTTCACGTCACAAAACACTGTACTCCCTTTGACTTGTTTCAATCACTTTAAATGTAGAACCTCTCTGTGTGGCACATGGGTCATGCAACCACAAATGGCAGACTGCATTTGGCCTATGTGCAGTCAGTTGTTTGCTGACCCCTGTGCTATATACCATGACTCATGAAAATAAAGTGAGCGCTTTATTATTTAGATGCATATAAAAATGAAGGGATTTTGAAAAATTAGACTGCCCACTAAGGATGTTACATGCAAATCATTATAATGCATCACAATTTCTTAGAACACTACTTCCGTTAATACATTCATTTATTATTCATTCAATCAATAAGTCATAAACTTGGCACCACGTGTTTGATGCTGTTATGCATGCAGGGGTTACAACAATAAACAAGCAAAACTTCATACTCTCATGGATTTTATATTACATTACAAATTGGTTAGTTTTTAAATATGTCTTATTACCTGGCTTTTCCCTTAAGTAAGAGAAATGGTATATAATAAACATATAGAGTAAAAAGATAATCCACTAAAATTCTTTTGTTTTTTTTCCTTGTAAGAAAAGTTATTATTTTTAACTAATAAATAGTAGAGATAAAATATAGGAAATATCCCATGATATCATTTTTTTTAGAATTAGCATGTTGACATTTTTAAAATTTCTATCTCATTTTTGTTATTTATATTATTTGCAAAAATTAAGTTAAATTTAAGATTTCTTCATCTTCTTTACAAATTTAAATTTTTTCTTCTGAAGTAACCATTTTGGCTTTCGCATGTACTGCTCCAACGCACATTGTTATTCATTATATTACATTGTTATGTATTTTTTATGTATGTTACTTATTACTTGTCTTATGACATTACTTGTTTTTTGCCATCATCATTTATATATCTATAAAGTTTTTTTTCAATTATGTATTCTTTTCTAAGTGTTTTTTTTTAATTCATCATCTCATAGAGATTTATCTATGATGACATGTAAGAGTTTGCTCAGATATAAGCAACATTATGTAGTTCATTCAATGACAATTTAATTTGACCCTTATTTGATTATGATAGTCTCTTATTCTTAAATTATGCAAATAATACCACAGGGGCTGTTCTTAAACATGTCACTTGATGTACATTTATAAGATCATTTCAGGTTATGTAAGTAGTAATACAAATTCTAGGCTTTAGATAAGTATATATTTGATATCACTAAATTATACTGCTTTTCAAGTCAGACAACTTGATAATTATTCAGCAAGATGGCAAACTCAATCTACTAATGTCATTTTTTAAACTAATATGCTTTTAGTTATTGCATAAATAGTAATTATTGAATATGAAACACTGTCTGGCTAACAATTTTTTTCTTTTTTCTTTTTTTTTTTTTTTTGCTCTGATGTCAATTCTGGTGCCATGATGTGAATAGATATGGCTCATCATAGACACCCTAGACCTCTCAACCAGGACCCAGGATTGAACAGAAATCCACTGATGAATTTGACTCCTGCTCTTGTGTTCCAGAACTCTGTCCATTGGATTACAGTAAGGACATGATTCCTTACCACATATAATGTTAACTCTGTCCATTTCCTTTTACACTGACATGATTTTACTAAAGATAATTTGGAACTTCAGTGGCTTCTTAGACAACTTGAGATATCCCCAAACTGGCTTTTCTAAAATTTCTCTTCTCCCATCACTTCTGCTTAAACATCTTCTTTTACTACGATGGATCTTCCTTTGGCTTCCTTATATCATTTGATCTTTCAGCTTTACATCATTATTTTGTCTATCCCTTTACCACCACTGCAAGACCTTTCCATTCCTGCCCACTCTAGCCCTTCAACTCTCTATAGTTACACAAGCCTCTATATGCCCCTATAAGAGGTTTTAAGGTCCTCAGAAACCTTCTGAAACAACCCCCTGGTCCCTAAACAGCTAAATTGAAACAGACTGCCTATTTTTTCCCATCCACACAGGCTTCACTGAAATAGCTATATGGGTTACTGCAACTGTCTGCATTCCACCTTCCAAAGACAATTTGAGCCAAACACCTAGGAATCTTCTTGACTGGCTGCCTTCTGTTTTCAGAAACTGGGTTTATATTTTGCTTCTGCCACGCATCTTAGTTTACCTTTTTATTTCAGTAAAAATCCCCATCATTAACTGCCTGATTGCTTGCAACATCCAGCAAGAATCTTATACCATCAAATCTCAATAGATGATTCAATTAGTGCTGCTTCAAAAAAGAAATCTGTTAAAATAATTACTTGATCTAGCTTTCTCAAATTGTTCCATGTGAAGATAAAAGGAAAAAAATGACCAAGAAGGCCTTAACATTATTCCCAGAGAGAATAAACTTTATGTTCTTCTTTTCTACCACATAGGTCCTCATCTCCTTTTTCTTGGAGCATTTACTTCAGAAAACTTGTAGCTGCAAATTCTCTCCATGTTCCTTTGAAATATAAATCTTTTAATCAGTGCCATAGTTAGTTTTATAGCGCAGAACTCTTTATTTTTCAAATTTTTATTATTTATTTTTTAATTATAGTTGACATACAAGCTAGACCCAAAGAAAGCCACACCAAAATACATCATAATTGAAATGCCAAAAGTTAAACATAAGAGAGAATCTTAAAAGCAGCAAGAGAAAAGCAGAAAGTTACCTACAAATGGGTGCCTAGTAGACTATCAGCTTATTTCTCAAAAGGAAACTTTGCAGGCAAAAAGGTCCTGGCAAGAAGTATTCAAAGTGATGAAAAGCAAGGGCCTAAAACCAAGATTATTCTGTCCAGCAAAGTTATCATTTAGAATACAAGGGAAGATAAAGTGCTTCCCAGACAAGATAAAGCTAAAGGAGTTTGTCATCACCAAGCCACTATTATATGAAATGTTAAAGGGACTTATTTAAGAAAAAGAAGATCAAAACTGTGAACATTAAAATGAAAACAAACTCACAACTATCATAACCGACTCTAAAAAGTAAAAAAGAAAAACAAACTAAGCAATCAACCAGAAGAGGAACAGAAACATAGATATGGGAATCATTTAGAAGGGTATCAGCTAGGAGGAAGAAGGGGGAGAAGGGGGGAAATGGGGCAAATTAGGAAGCATAATTTGGCTCAAAATAGACAGGGACATATTAAGAATAGTACAGGAAAAGGTAAAGCCAAGATACATATACATATGACCCATGGACAGCCCAGAACTTATTCAAGAACCTGGGAGCCCTCTCTTGAAATGTAATCTTCAAGGATGGTAAAGGACCTCTACCTCCCCATCTCTGAGGAAAAGTAGAAAGCAAACTTCTGTGGAGTCTTGCTCCAATCTCCTGTTATGAATATAAAAGAAAATGTAATTTTCATTTAAGTAAACCCAATTAACAAAGTGATGGTCCATGATCTCCCTTTCACTTAGCTTAAAAAAAAAAAAAAAAGAAAAAGAAAAAGAAAAATTCTTCCTGCCCTTTGTTTTTGTTTAAGCAGGGTTGAATGCAGATTAAGTCCTGGCCTACCTCCTTTGTTGCAATAGCTTTGAATAAAGTTTCACCCGACAATTTACTATTCCTCAGTGCAAGTTTGCTTTGTCATTAACAATCATTTGGAGTTCCCATCTTAAATACCAAAAATTCCTGGATAATAATGCATAAGAAATGCATTATTAAATTATTTAAGTGTTCTAAAGGCAAGAAGTCTTAAGAAGTAATATTCACAAAAAGTCAGTCCCGCGTTGGTGATCATGTTCTTGGCCACTGGATATGCCTGCTGAGTCTGAGAATTTTGGGATGCCATAGACAGAGGGAGTCTTTTAGAGTCAGGAGAAACCATTAGAGTTTTTAAGTGTGAACTGGCTTACATGATGGGTTGTAATTTATAAAATACTCAACTACAAAAATAATCTCCAAATATCTTCCCCTTGAGTTCACGGTGGCGTAAGAGGCTGGTGGAGCTGCATTGACAAGTAAAGATGAATCTCTGTATAGATAAATCTCTGTAAGCATAAAGCACAAACTCTTGCAAGATGGAGTGGATTATGATAATGTAAAATATGTATTCTCCTCAAAATATTGAAACTGAAGCTGTAACATGACATTGACTCAGTTAAACTCTTTTTGGAAAAACATACTAAGACCTCACTTTAGTTGAGATACTAAAAAAAAGGGAATTATGTTACTATTGAAAACAATATTCACAACATATCTGTGCCTTAAATTAAAATAAATAGCATAAGTTTTAAAAAATAGAAGACATATAAGGAAACAGAATAATGTATTCAAACATTAAGAGGGAAAATAATAGTAAAGGAACAAGCTTTTTTTTTTCTTCTATTTTTCTGATACTGTATTCAACAGTATTTGTAAAAAATAACTATATACACTCATATATATCATTCATTCAAAAAATTAATCTCATATTCTGACATTCACATATTTTATAACATCCCACACTCCACATAAAGTGATGGCAATTTTTAAAAGGGTTTTGTCATGTGATTCCTAAGCAAAATAGAAATAAAGTAAATATTCTTGGTAAATATTAGTTTGCTTTACAGATCATCAGTTAATGTGCTCCATTATTATAATTGAAACATCCAATATGATTTAATTTAATGTAAAATTAAAACCTACTAGAAGTGAGCTCAAAGATAAAGCATAATTTAGAACCAGTCATTAAACATATGTATTATAATTGGATAACATAAAAAGAATAAAGAGCTACAAAAAATTGTAAATTCAGAGGAAAAGTTAAGGACATCCAGTTTAAGTAATAAATTTTTTAACACAAATTTTAATTCTACCATGTTCATTACATATAATCTTAGATTAACTATGAATTTGAACCCAAGGCCTCATTTCAATTATTTTATTATTAAAAATAATTGGTAATTAGAAATATGTGTTCCCAATGCTAAGAATAAGACTAGAATGTGGTTAAAGTATTTATATTGTGCATCTCACCTGACAGAACTCCATATAATTAGTGTTTCATTTTAAGAAGAATTAAAATTCAATATCAGAAAAAGAAGGAGAGCGTGATTAAAGCACATGCTAATTAAAGTGACTTATCAGTGAATTCCTTCATGCTAATAAGCATACTAAAAATATATTTAGAATCAAACTTTCACATACTACCAGTGAAGATATGTGGGCTGAAACCTAGTGATAGAAACAGAGTGCAAATCCAAGCACATTTTTTCATTTATTTTTTTATCACCCTTGTGATTAAGCTTGTATCAAATATGATTAAGAAAGATGACTTTCCTTCTCAATATTTTTGGAAAATCTCTTTATCATACTATTAAATAGATACTTCCCTTCAATATAATGATGTACTCAAAATTATTTAAAAACTGAGGAATTTTGTAGATGGCTTATTTGATAAAATAAATTTATTACACTTCATATATTTCAAATTTCTATATTGATCGTAGACTGAGAACATGTGAATATTTGAAGTGTCTTATTTGTGTATCAACCATATTCATTATAAAATCTGTCAGAATAAAATTGTATGCATAAAGTAATATAAGGCATATTTTTTATTATTATAAATATATTTTATTGATTATATTGTTACAATAGTTCCAATTTTTTCCCTTTGCTCCCCTCCACCCAGCACACCCCCTCCTCCAAGAATCCCCCCTCCCCAAGTCCATGCCTATGGGTCATACATACAAGCTCCCCTGTCTCGCCCTTTCATATATTCTTCTTCTTCTTCTTTTAATTAATTAATTAATTATTTTAACAACAAAACCTCCCTCTCAGACTTAAGACCCTTAATAATCTTATAAAGGACAATGGGAGAAGGTCTTGAACTCCTCTAGCTGCTTCAAACTACCTACCCTTGGGTCCAGAAATCCCTAATAAGAGTGGGGGTGTGGAGGCAGGGGTGGCCTTCCCACATGGGGAAGGATCATGCAGACTCCAGGTCGGTTGGCTGTCCCCGGACAACGGCGTGCTTGGTTTAACAGCCTGGCATCCTTGTTGTGTTCTGGAGGCAACAGATTTGGCAACAGGGTTAAAAAACATCATTTAATCCATAACCACTAGATGACAAAAGGCAGGTATTAATTTTTCAATGTCACATGTTAGGGAAAAGAAGGGCTTCTTTGCAGGAAGCTGTGCCAGGTACATCTCACCTGTCCAAAACCCTTTTGCCCATTATACTTAGTTTGGGCTGAGGGAAGTAGTTTAGGTTTCCCCCCTCTCAGACCTCTGGGCTCTTTCTGTCCAAGCCATTAGGACAGAAAAGAGAAACCAGTTTTAAAGTGAAACCCACAGACTACCCCATTCTTCACCGACCCAGCCACTTAGTTCAGCCAAACCATTGAGTCTCAGGAGGCAGCGCTGCAGACAGGATTAAGTGAGTCCTATAGGTACAGACAATCACTCAGGTAATGAGATCAATTATGCCCTTTGAAAACAGAAAACACATGTTAATTTATGTAACATAACCCACATACAAGTCTCTAAATCTATAAGACAGTCTTATTGGAAAGACATCCAGTTGCAAGGCATTTGACATTTTTCTTGCCTGTAAATTAAACATCTTTGATAATAATGCAGGCATAGTTTAATTTTCAAATCAAAACAAACTTTAAATGAAGATAAACTTTAAAGACGGTTAGTTGCACTACTTTATAGTCTACCACTGAGCATTGTGATTTTCCTTGAATCACGATTCTTCTCCTTAAGATTACCCTACTTTTCATTAAAGGGACTGCATTAAGTCCACTTTAAATTTATCCTGTTCATTTGCATAAACACAACAAGAGCAGAAATTATCACTTATGATCTTTAGTTCTGCTTTGCTGGAACTTATGCAAGTAACATTTAGGGTGGCCTTCAGTCTGCCCTTCAGGGCACAAAAGCAGAACCACATACGTGACATTCAGCCTTGCCTGTAAACACCTGTCTTTTCAAAGTCCTTCTGGTTTTCCATTGTGCCTTAAAGTCCCTTCTAACCATCTTTCAGGAAAACAACCTTCATTCCTTCCCTGGAAAGATTGCCATGGACCGCACATCCAACCAAGGTACCAGGCCTTTTATCTCATGGGCTTTTATTACCTTTGAAAGTCAATCCCAGTTCCTCAGGGCTTTTTGGTAACAACCAGAGCCCAAGCATGTCCCCTTTAGGCATGACATTCCAATCAACATCTTAGTCAAAAAAACCTGTATTAACAAGTGGTCTTATTAGTTTTATGCAAAGAAACTTATGTCATTACTTGTTTAGAATCCCAAACTCTGGAGGGATTGGATAGGGAGAAAAATATACAATGTGAAGGAAAATCCTTGTCCTTCTAATATTTACTGAACTTAGATTTCCATTCTTTATATTTTTATTTTTCCCCTACTAATTTTTTTTTTGTTTATCCATTACAATTGTCCCACTTTTTCCCCCTCTTGCTTCCCTGCACCCTGCCCCCCCTCCTCCCGAATTCAGTCCCCACTCAGTTGTGCATGTCTGTGGGTCATTTATACATGTTCTTTGACTAGACCCTTCCTCTTCTTACCCCATTCTCTCCCTCCCATCTCCCCTTTTGTTACTGTTAGTTTATTCCTTGTTTATATACCTCTGGTTCAATTTTGTTCATTTGTTTGTGTTGTTCATTAGTTTCCAATAATAGGTGATAGCATAATGTATTTTTCTTTCGTTGCCTGGCTTATTTCACTAAGCATAATTCTCTCTAGTTCCATCCATGTTGTTGCAAATGGTAGAAGCTCTTTCTTTCTTTCAGTACTTATTCATTGTCATTTCCCCCCTTTGTACTCATGTTCCTCTCTGTCTCTCTCTGTTTCTTCATCTTCTTAAAGCAGACTCTTTAGCATCTCTTGCAATGCTGGTTTAGTGGAGATGTATTCTTTTAGCCTTCTTTTGTCTTGGAAACTACTTATTTCACCTTCCATTTTGAATGAGAGCCTTGCTGGGTAGAGTATTCTTGGTTATAGGCCTTTGTTTTTCATTGCTTGGAATATTTTTTTTCCATTCCCTTCTGGCTTGTAGTGTTTCTGCTGAGAAATCTGATGATAGCCTTATTGGAGCTCCCTTGTATGTTATGAGTTGTTTCTCTCTTGCTGCTTTTAGGATTCTCTCTTTGTCTTTGAATGTTGCCAATTTAATTATGATGTGTCTTGAAGTGGGCCTGTTGGGGTTCATCTTCATTGGGACCCTCTGTGCTTCCTGGACTTGCATGACTCTTTCTCTCCTCATGTGAGGGAAGTTTTCTGTCATCAGTTTTTCAAAGAGGTTTTCTATCCCTTGCTCTTCTTCTCCTTCTGGAATTCCTATGATATGAATATTATTATGTTTCATGTTGCCCTGCAGCTGTCTTAGAGCCTCTTCCATCTTGTTCAGTCTTTTTTCATTTTGTTGCATTGTCTGTGAGTTTTTGTTTACATTGTCTTCCAACTTGCTGCTCCGATCTTCTGCTTCCTCTAACCTGATTTTAATTCCTTTTATTGTGTTCTTCAATTCAGAGATTGTATTCTTCATTTCCTCCTGGTTCTTATTGATAGCTTCCATGTCCTTTTTCATGCTGGTGTAATTCTCAGTAAGTTCCTTACAGTTTTTCTGGAGTTCCTTGTAGTTTCCCTGGAGTCCTCTGTACTTTCCGCTGAGCTCATTGAGCTCCTCCATAATCCATGCTTTCAATTCCATATCTGATAGTTGGTTCCCCTCTCTTTCATTTAACACTCTTTCTGGGGACTCTACCTTTCCTTTCAATGGGGGGTTGTTTCTCTTTTTCCCCATTTTTGTGACTCCTATTGTTTGTTGGTGCTTCTTAGAATGATCTGCACTTCCTGGATCTGCCCCTGGTGATGTCAGATCCTGTACCAGTCTGGTCCTAGGCAGCCTGCTGGAGACTTCCAGGGATCTACTGTCTTTGTCTGTCTTCTTTAGTTGTTAATCTAGTCAGTCTGTGATTAGCCATCAGGCTTAAGGACCGTGGGTGTGGCAGCTTAATTCCTGTAGGCAGGGCCTTTGCTTCCCCTCAGGCTGACTCCACTTGGAGACGGGGGAATGGTCTGCCTGCAGTACTGGGGATGAGTCAGCACTGGGACCCGGCCGGCCGCTTCCCCAGTTCTCCCCTCAAAGAGACCACACCAAACTCTCCCCAAGTGTCTCCAGTCCTCTCTGCCTTCCCTCCATTTGAGCCCAGGGTAAGTGGAGGCCAAAATATTTTCATATGTGATCCGCTTAAGGGCTCTTTTCTCTAGCTGTTTCTCTCCAGCTAGCAAGAAACCCTGTGTCTTTTTGCTTTTCACAGCTGGATACTATTTTACTTTCCACTCTGTTGCTGTAGGCTGGGAAGCCCAGCTGGGGGTTTATACCCTGCCCTTCTCAGGGGGAACCCCCGGCTGCTGAGCTGTTTCTCAGTCCCTCTGGCTGCCACCCGTGTGAGCCCAGCCAGCCCTTCCGTGTCTCTGCACTCCCTACCAGTCACCTTGTGATGTAGCAGCCTTTTTTGTCTCTCCATGGTTATAAGACTTCTCTCCAGCTAGTGTTCGGTTGGTTATTGCAGATGATTTCTCCAAAATTAAGTTGTAAATCCAGACTAGTTCTGGGAGGAGGTTAGTGTAGCTTCCACTTACTCTTTCGCCATTTGTTTTCCCAAGGCATATTCTTAATGAACTCAATTGACTGATTTCAACTTTAGTTAAAATAGGATAAGTTTAACATATGCTCTCACTAGTACTTAACACAAATAATATTTTTATATAACATTGAATTGAGATGTGTGTGCTTATTTCATCAGCCTATATCATTCTGAGTGAGCACTAAGGAAACAATTCAAAAACCATACTACTCATATAAAAATTGATGTGAAATAGTGTTATCCAAAATATATTTGTGAGAAGCAATTTAGAATATTGGCAGATCTTTTTTCTCATTTTATTCTTCTGAATGAAAGAAACATAAACCCAAACTTATTTCAAATTACTTCTATCTACCTCAAGAATCCAAAAATTGCCATCAGACTCTAACATCATATAGTTAATCTGAAGAAACATCCATACTATTCCTTGGCTTATACTATCAAAGTATTTCTCAATAAAGTTTTTATTTTAGTCCATAACTCATTTGATTAAATAACCTAATCTCACAAATAATTCTTAATATACAAGGTACAACATCTTTTTATGAGAACATGGTAGACCTTTACAGTTTGTTTTTATTTTTGAGTCTATTATAACTTATATCATATAAGTTATATATATATATATATATATATATATATATATATATATATATATATATATATATGGTTTGGCTCAGTGGATTAAGCGTCGGCCTGCGAGCTAAGTGTCGCTGGTTAGATCTTCCAGTCAGGGCACATCAGAGAAGGAAAACTCTGACTCCAAAAAACCTCCGCTGCCTTGCGGCATACCTCTTCAGGGGAAAGGCTAAGGGAGTAAACCCCGACAGAAAATCTGGAGCTGGAGTCCCTAAGGCGGTTTGACGTTGTAGTCAACACCGGCAACTCCTGCGGCGCACCTGAAGCCAAGCTGTATTGACTCCGTCTTTCCCTTGGACCCTTCAGCTGCGAAGAGAGGGGGGAACTGCTGCATGGGCAACAGCAGACCCTCCATATCACCCTGCCCAGGCTCTGTAGCTTCAGCTTCACTGGAGAGGACACTCCAGCGTCATCGCAAGATGTCGATTCAACACGGGAGGAGACAGATACCGTGTCACTCCCGAGTCGGACTGCACAACCATTCTCGGAGGTGCAGATAGACTCTTAAGAAGCTACACCATCATCTCTCGAGACGGACGGCTGCCGACTCGACTCGACTCGACTCATTGGCTGAAACTTTGGTATATGACCATGCCTAACTCAAAAGTATAGTTTTCATCTGTGATGAAAAGTAAAAACACAAAATTCTGTTAACAGATACCAATCTGTACCAAAAGACTTATGTGCATAAACTAGAAAATAAGATTGAAAATTAAATATGTTCTGAAAGAACAATGAAATAAAAAAAAAAGTAAATTGATATGATAGCAGAGAGTGCAGTAGTGAGTTTAAAAGAATAGGGTTATCAACTATGTCCATAATCTCAAATTTTTAAATGATCATGTAAAAAACATTTACTTATGCATTCATTCATTGTTTCTTGTATGCACCCTGACCAGAAATAGAACCCACAGCCTTGGCATATCGGGCAGATATGTCTATGGTTTGTCTTCTCATCCTCTTGACATTGTCTTTCATAGATTCAAAGTTTTCAATTTTACTTTTAAGTCCAGCTTATTAATTATATTTTTAGAGATTTTGTATTTTGTGTTTCATTTAAAAAGTCATAACCATGTCTAAAGTCATCTAGGTTTTCTCTTATGTTATCTTCCAGGAATTTTATAGTTTTGTTTTACATTTAAGTATAATCCATTTTGAGTTAGATCTTGTTAAGGGCTGAATATATGAGTCTAGATTCTCTCTCTCTCTCTCTCTCTCTCTCTCTCTCTCTTTCTCTCTCTTTGTATGTAGATCTCTAGATGTTTTGTATGTAGATGTCTAGATGTTCACAGGTTTGCATTTTAAGGATGGAGCATTTTAATATTTCTGTTATAATTTATTTTGTCAATCTCTTTAATAGTTGTTTTATTCTATAAATAATAGCACCATCTTTTAAAGATTTCAAGTAACATTTCAAAATTTTTTAAAGTTTTACAATATATATAATGTGCATATCACTGTCAATATTCACATAAATATAGAAATATATCAACAAACTAATGATAAATGGAGAATATAAAATTCAGGAAAAAATTTAATCTTTCAACACATTTTAAAGGCAAATATAGTAAATATTTGTGTTTCCTTTCTATAATTTTCAGGTTGGTAAACATAGTAGTGAAGTTGTCAAATGACTTGCCTTTTTCTTTTTACAAGCTTTCTCTTATGTAAAGGTGTCCTTCATTGTGTCAAAAAGATAAGCTGTCCAATTCCTAATATTTAATAAATTCTGAGAATAACTGCCATGTACTATATACTAATTTGACCTTTTCAAAACTCTAAATTTGATTGGATAGACACTTCTCTCCTATTTAAAAACTCAAACCCCTGTTGGGACAAGCTAGAAGGACCATCTGTTGATGCTCTGAATAATAAAAAGGTTAAAGTACACAACCAAAGGCTTCATAGAATATTGCATAATTAATTTTGTCCATCTTATTTTCTGTAAAAATTATAAGAACTTAAGATGATGGTATACATTCAGTATTTATTATTCTGAAAATTTTAAAAATGGATGACCATAAAAAGAAAAATTTAGCTATATTATACTAAACATAGCCTATATAAAAACATAAATAGTTCTTCCACTCATATTTTAAATACAAAAAAGTGCTCTCTAAAGTATCTATTAACATATTAAAATATATAAGGGGGTTAAATGGAGAAAAAAAGAGAAAATACTGGTTGATGAAAAGACAAAAAAAGTAAGCATTTAAACTTATAATATATTGGCATTCACATTGGTGTTAATGAATTAAACACAAAAGAACATTTGCAGACTAAAGGTTGGAATTTTAATGCTAAACTAGAGGCATAAAAGAAATATGTTCTTGAGACTGCAAAAGGACAAAACTTAAAGTGAGCTATTTTTTTAAATAAAGACAATAGAAAAGTTTAGATGTAGGAAGAAGGAATAAAGGAAGAGAGGAAGGAAGGAAGGAAGGGAGAGGAGGAGAAGGAAAGGAAGAGAAGGGTGAAGGGTGAACTAAGAAATTAAAAATAGCTTTTGTTTGCTTCAGGCAAAAAGAGATCACTTCTTTGATGATGACTCAGGCAGCAACCTACATGAGAAGTACAAATACACACCTCAATTAGTCTTTAAAAATCTTTGTGGGATCGAATTGCTATTATAAGAATAAAGATCTTACTCTACTGTTTCCCCTTTATTAGCTTTCCACTGACACATTCATTAATACTCTTAAGAAACAGATTAGGTTTATAGCCACTTTTTTTTTCTTTTTTACTTTCCTCACAGCAAAATGATATTTGTCCCCTTCTAAGCCTAATCCTTATCAACAAAATTACAACATCTGATTCCAGAATTCTACCAATAGTGTGCAAATTAAGTTCATTCCTGATAATAGTTGATAAAGTAATTCATATGATTCAGTTTTTATATTTTTAGTAACCTCTCCTCTAAAGCTCAGGATAAATGAAAACACTATCAATAGTCAGGGTCAGAACAATTACATTGCTTAAGTGACAGACCTTCTGGTTATTCTCAAAGTGGCAAGTAAATAACACAACACTTCACCTAATGCTTTTATTCACCTTTGTTGTTCTGGCCAATGTGCAACCTATTTCTGTGTGTGTGTGTGTGTGTGTGTGTGTGTGTGTGTGTGTGTGTGTGTGTGTGTGTATGTAGCAGGGTATCCTGGCTCCATATGTACAACATGTTTTAGAAATAGAACTACAACCTTATATTTTAAAACATCAAAGAACACTTAAAAACATAATAAAGCACAGGACAAGATTTAGGTAATAAAATTATTCAAGTAATCCAAAGAATGTTTTTGAAAGTGTTGGAAAACTGTTGGCTAATTCTTGAAATTCCATAATAATCACACCTGTAATCAAATTGATTACTGCTGCCTTATTAAGCACTGCTTTTAACAAGTTGCAGGATTCTAGTCCCAAACAATTTGGTTGGAGCCCAGATACCAGAGTTGAAAATACTTTCTGAGGGAGCCATGTGATTTGCTTTAATCAGCTGTGAGACACATGGACATATTTCCATTCATGTGAGCAGTAAGATTATTATGATTATGTCAAATAAGTATCCTGTGTTTATATTATTGGAATCAACTCAAATTGTTCCATTTTAATTGCTTATATAATATCTGTAATATTGCAGACAGCTTAGAGTAAGTTGTCATTTTAGGATTTGTCCCTGATTTTGCAACACATAACTAAAAAAAAAATGCCCTCTAGGTATATACTAAGTGGCATGTGGTTTGATCTATTTCCAGAGGTAATTAGACAGGAGATGTTTTTAAACTGAGAAGACAATTATCTGGACATGAAAACCTTTTTTTAACAACCGTGTGGTTGCTTGAACAACAGCAAATAAAACTTTAGAATGTGGTATTTTTTAAAAGCAGGTATTACACATTAGCCACTTTAATAATATGCATAAATATATTTTAAGTATATGTAATATGCATGTTGACATGTATTATTTAAAAGCTCTTAGATCTTACTTATTTTATGACATTTTCAAAATAATGACACTGTTCAATATATTACCAGTGAATTTATAGTCACTATTCCATTGGAAAATTATCAAGAAATAATGAATATCACATTAAATAATTTTAAAAAATTATTTCAAGTGTTTTATACTCCAAAATTGTTTAAAAAGAAAATAATCATTCTGGCAACACATATTTAAATGACATCTTGTTAAAAGTCTACATTATTGCCCTGACTGGTGTATCTCAGTGGTTTGGACATCACCCCACAAACTGAAATTTCACCAGTTCAATTCCCAGTCAGGGCATATGCTTGGGTTGCTGGTCAGGTCCCTGCTTAGGGGCATGAAAAAACAACCAATCAATGTTTCTCTCTCGCATTGAAATTTCCCCCCTCTTTTTCTCCCTCCTTCTCCCTCTCTCCAAAAATAAGTAAATTTGAAAAATATTTTTAAAAATCTAAATTATTTATCTCTAAAGGGACCAAATGTCTAAATCATATGTTGTTTAGAAAATATAATTATAAAACAAGTTTTTTAAAATGTTATTGAATTTATTGGGGTCACATTGGTTAATAAAGTTATATAGGCTTCAGCTGGATTGAAAATAAATCAATCTTTTGTGAAAATGAACTTCTAATGTAAAATTTTTACTACAAAATTTATCTTTACCAGTAAAGAACAATGAGAAAAAAATGTCTCATGAATAAATTATTCAACAAAACATGTTTACTTGGACATTAAAATTCTGGATTATTGATGCTATCAACATATTATTTAATGTTTTAATTAAAAATATGATATGCATAAAATATTATTAAAATGTTCAGGTAAAAAAAAGGTAACATAATACAACTGTATCATTCTTAACAGATCAAGGGAATTAAAGCCTAGGTATGCTACACACTACCACATCTCCTTCCCTTACACAACTGATTTTACAACATGGGTTCATTAGTTTGATTCATTTAAATGTGTGTGTAAATAGACCTTGATTTTTTTTTCTAAGTATTATTTAGCCATCATTTTGACATACATACTCTTTAAGAAATGTAGCTTTATTTTATTATTTTTGATAGTCATACACTATAGAAATGAATACTTTATTCATGTATTTACATGTCCATGGACAGTTTTTGCTTTTACAAGTGAATCTATTCACCATCAAGTATTTCTTTAAGGTATATAAAAGTAGTACAAGCTTATATTGTGAAAATAGTCAGACTTATTTGTTAATCCCTTATTTTTTTCAAAGTATTTTCTTCCCATT
Source organism: Furipterus horrens (assembly GCF_987537825.1). Classification (NCBI taxonomy): domain Eukaryota; kingdom Metazoa; phylum Chordata; class Mammalia; order Chiroptera; family Furipteridae; genus Furipterus; species Furipterus horrens. The sequence continues at coordinate 17,722,507 of NW_028327175.1, forward strand.
AAAGGTTTACCAACATTACAAGAATGTTCCTTAGTTTAGTATACTCACATCACTGGCTTTACCTTCTTGATGTACAGAATCATGTATCATTATGTGTGACTGCACTTAATAAAGTTTTCCCTTACATTTATTATTGTCAAATTAAATATTACTTAGCCTTCTTTTGGCTTTTATTTGCTTGCATAAACATTTTCCTTCATTTTATTTTAAACAATCAGTGCCTTGATACTTTTATATATCCCCTTTAAACAGCATATGGCCACATACTTTTGTTTTATGAAGTTTGAGAAGTTATCGTTTTGAATTGGAGAGTTAAGTCTGTTTACCTTTATTATGATTTTCCTTATATTTGGATTATTCTCTATCCTTCTAGTGTGTGCTCCCTTTTTGTTTCTAGTTCCTTCTTTCCCCGCCTCTTTATTTTTTGAGTTGATACCTTTTCCCCATTTGATTATCCCCTCACATTCATTTCTGTATGTTTTTAATTATATTTATCTTCCAACTACATCAAATTATAGTGTCCAGGTCCCCAGAGACTGTTGTCTTCGTGTTGGAACAGAAAGAATAAATACGGGATAAAATATTATCAAGTTTTGAACGGAAGTTGAGGTGAATAGCAAAGATAAGCCTGGGAAAATTTACTTTCTTATCTCAAATTACGTCGGTTACGTTTTCTCCGTTTTTTTTTTTTTTTTTTTTGTTATAAACTAATAGAAAAAGGAACTCATTGAATGTATAAGAACAAGCTGTATAAACATAGAATTATTTCATATTAGTTCCAATCACATTATTCTATCCAGTTTTCCTCATTTGTCTTGATTTTTCTAAGTCTACACTCTCTGTTGCTGAGCACCAATTCTTTAGAAATACTGCTGAATAAGAGTTTCATAAGTCACATTTCTAATGTTTGACATCCACTGTGGTCTATATTCAAGCCTGGTAACTTCACTGAGAAAGAGTTAGACATTGTTTCTATAAAATACCACAGCGGTGCACATTAGATTCAATTTGGTGATGCTGGGTCATTTAATACAGCCCCACCACATTATTTAAAAACCCATATGAAAGCACCAGGAAGTGATTTACACAACTAGAATTCACACACACACACACACACACATGCACACGGCTGTGAAATGAGGTGTCCTTTTTCTCATCCCTCGAGACTAACCTGTAAACTCCAGAAAAGGCAACTAAGTTACTAAGCTGAGCTTTATTAGGAGTTGGGAGAACACTGAGATGAGAATTTGAGTGCAGTATCTTCAAAAGTCAAGAAAGGGTTCATATAAATGCTTCCACAAACTTATGTTTTTGTTTGGACAAAACACATATAAATGCACCTTGCCAGAGACAGAAGCCCACCCTCAAAGAAAAAAGAAAACCCCTACAGGGGATATAAATAAGTAGATTTCTCATTAAAACTGGGTCAGATATAGAAAGATATATTTAATAGCATTTTTTAGAAAATAGAAAAAATATTCGACAAAACACATGATCGGATGATTATATTATGGGATACATTTCATAAATTCAAGAAACTAGAATACAGTATAATTAGTTGTCTGAGGACACTCCTCAGGTAAGTGTTGCTGCCTGAATTCAAACCCAGCACACCGACTCCCAAGTCTGTGTGCTTATTTCCTATTGCGTCTTTTCTCCCTAACATGTTGTGGGAGCAAGCAGGTGTTCTCTGAAATGCGCACACACTGTGTTCTCTGGCAGATCTTTCTAAATTCTTGTTCATTTGTTTGTTTTTGTATTTTTAACACTAGCTCACTAGTTTATGGTAGCTCAATATGATTTTGTGGTCTGCAATGATTAGTCAGAAGTTTCCCTTCTTTGCCCTGACTGTGTTTCTCTACCCTTGCCAATAGGATCTCTGTGAGAAGGGTGAACTTCAAATTTCAGGTAGTTTGCAAGATAACCTTATCTTTCCTTTTTTTTTTTGTTTCTGCAGATATCAAAATGACCCACAGATGAGTTACTAGAGCAATTTTCCTATAAATACATACAGCATTTTCCATTTTAGATTTCCCCGATAATATATAGGAGCTTGTTGGAGTTCTTTATGGTTACCTAGTTATCCAGTATTTCCTTTTAATTATTTATTTAGGCTTTTACTTATCCCCCTTAAAATCAAGACCCATGTGTGCTGAGTTGTAGCCAGATGATTTCTAATGTTTTTAGTGATACCCAAGGGCTAATTTTCTGTTTTGTTTTTATTATTATTTTTCCTGAGCTAAACTCTGAATTAAATCAAATAGCCAGTATACCATAGACAGAAATTATATGGTTCTTCTTTTCTTATCCATTTAGCTACCCTATATCTTTTTACTAGATCATTTAAACCATTGACATTTAAAGTGATTATTAATAGATGCATATTTATTACCAATTTATTTTTAAAACTATTTTCTATGTTTTTTTTTTTTTTTTTTCTGTTCTTCTTGTAAAGCAAACCCTTTAACATTTGTTCCAATACTGGTTTGGTGGTAACAAACTCCTTTATCTTTCTTTTGTCTGGGAAGCTTTTTATTTCTCCTTTAATTTTAAATGATAGCTTTATTGAGTAAAGTGGCCTTGGCTGTTGATCCTTCCTTGAATATTTCAAGCCAATCCCTTCTGGCCTGAAATGTTTCTGCTGAGAAATCACATGACAATTTTATGGGAGCTCCCTTGTAGGTAACTAACTGCTTTTCTCTTGTAGGTTTTAAGACCGTCTCCTTGTTTTTAAGCTTTGACATTTTAATTATGATGTATCTTGGTGGAAGCCTCTTTAGATCCATCTTGTTTCAGACTCTCTGCACTTCCTATATTTGTGTGTCTATTCCCATCACCAGTTTAAGAAGTTTTTCAGTAATTACATTTTAAAATAAGATCTTGGTCCTTTGCTCTTTCTCTTTACCTTCTGGTATCCTTATAATGTGGATGTTTTTAAAATTTATGTTGTCCTAGAGGTTCCTTAAACTACGGTAAACTTTTAATTTTTTTTTCTTTGCTACCCTGATTGGGTGTTTTTTCCTAACTTGTCTTTAATTTTCCTAATCCCAAAGCCAGAGAAAGACAATACAAAAAGTGAAAATTATAGGCCAATATTCTTAAAGAACAAAAATGCTAAAACCCTCAACTAATATTAGCAAACCAAAACACCAATACATCAAAATAATTATACTCCATCCTCCATGGGATTTATTCCAGAGATGCAAGGCTTTTACAATAGTTGCAAAAAATCAATTCACCACATAATAAAAATGAAGTATAAAAACCACATGCTCATATGTATAGATGTAGAAAAAAACATTTGATAAAATTCAGCACCCATTTATGATAAAAACTGCCAGCAAAGAGGAAATAGAGAAAACATACCTAAACATAATAAAGGCCATATATGACAAACTCAAGGCCAGCATCATACTCAACAGGCAAAAACTACAAGTGCTTCCCATAAAATCAGGAACAAAACACAGATATACACTTTTACTTCTCTCATTCAATACAATACTGGAAGCTCTATTCACAGCAATTAGATGAGAAGAGTAAATAAAAGGCATCCTAATTGGAAAGGAAGAATTAAAACTGTTTTTATTAGCAGATATTATGATATTGTACATAGAGGACCCTAAGGATTCTACCAAGCAACTAAAAACAAACAAACAAACAAACAAAAAAGTGATAAATTCAATAAGGTAGCAGGATACAAAACTATTATCCAGATATCAGTTGAACTTTTGTATGCCAATAATGGAATATCAGAAAGGGAAATTAAAAAAAATATTCATAATTGATTCAAAAAGAATAAAATATCTAGGAATAAATTTAATCAAGAATGTAAAAGACCTCTACTCAGAAAATTATAAGATATTGAAGAAATAAACTGAAGAAGATACAAATAAGTGGAAACATGTTCATAGATAGGAAGAGTTAACATCATTAAAATGTTCATACTGCCCAAAGCAAACAATAGTTCCAACACAATTCCTATCAAGATACCGATGACATTATTCACAGAACTGGATCAAATATTCAAAAATGTATGTGGAACCACAAAAGACCCCATATAACAACAGTGATCTTGAGAAAGAATTAAGTTGAAGGAATCACACTATCTGATATCAAATTAAGTACATAACATGAGGTCATAATAATCAAAACTGCATGGTACTAACATAACAAGCATATAGATAAATGGAACAAAAAGATAGCCCAGAAATTAACCTATGTCTTTTGATGAATTAATATTTGACAAAGAAGACAAAAATACAATGGAGTAAAGATAGTGTATTTAATAATGGTGTGGGTAATTTGTACAGATATATACAAAGAAAATAAACTTAGACCACCTTTCTACCCCCTGTACAAGAATAAACTCAAAATCCATTTAAAACAAATGTTAAACTCAGAACCCTAAAAATCCTAGAAGGAAACATAGGCTGTAAAATCTTGCACATTGCTCCGAGCAATATATTTTCGATATATCTCCTCCGACAAGAAAAACAAAAGAGAAAATAAACAAATGGGATTAGATCAAGGTAAAAATATTTTACACAGAAAAGGAAAACAGCAACAAAATAGAAATTCAATCTGTTGAATGAGAGAACATATCCAGTGATATATCTGATAAGGGGTTAATATCCAAAATTTATAAAGAACTTATGAAACTCAATAACAAAAAGTCCAACTAAAAAATAAGCAAAGGACATGAATAGACACTTCTCCAAAGAAGATATATAGATGACCAATAGACATATGAAAGGATGTTCAACATCACTAATCACCAGAGAAATATGAATTAAAACCATAATGAGATTCCATTTTACACCTTTCCAAATGCCCATCATCAATAAATCAACAAATCGCAAGTGCCGATGAAAATATGGAGAAAGAAGAAATCTTTGGAACTGTTGGTAGACATGCAGATGGGTGCAACCACTATGAAAACATTATGGTGTTACTTCAAAAGAATTAACAAAAAAATGGAACTACCTTACGACCCAGTGGTTCCACTTATGGAAATTTATCTGAAGAAATCCAAAACACTAATTTGAAAGAATATATACACCCATATGTTCATAGCCGTGTTATTTACGATAACCAAGATTTAGAAGTAGTCCAAGCATTCATCAGTAGATGAGTGGATAAAACAACTATGGGACATTTACTCAATGGGCATCTACTCAATGGAATACTACTCAGACATAAAAAGTAGAAAAGAAGAAGAAGAGGAGGATGAGGAGGAAGAGAAGAAGAGGAAGAAGAGGAAGATGAGGAAGAGGAGGAGGTGGAGAAGGAGGGGGAGGAGGGAAAGGAGGGAGAAGAAGGGGAAGAAGACGAGGAGGGTGAAGAGGGGATAGAAGGGGAGGAAGGGAGGAAGGGGAGGAAGAAGGAAGAAGGAATGAAGAAGAAGGAAGAGAAGAAGAAAATTGTACCTTTTGCATTAGCATGGATAAACCTGGAGAACATTATGCTAAGTGAAATAAGCCGGCCAGAGAAAGACAACTACCATATGATTTTGCTCATATGAACAAACTGAACTAACAAGGAAAATGGGGATAGTTTGATAGATGGAGAGCAGGCATGTGTTGGGGAGTGGAGAGATCGAGAAAAAAGAAAAAAATATCCCATCAACTTGGACAACAGTGTCGTGGTTGTGGGGGGTGGGGTGGGTTGAGGTGGAAGAGGATGTAAAAAGAATAGGTGGAAATGGAAAAATACAATAAAAATAAATATTAAAATAATGATAATAAGTGAAATCTTTAGGGAAAAAATCTAGTATTCCTTGTTGATACAGGGCTAATACCACTGAAAAAACTCACAAAACTTAACTTTGAATGTTACAGAATTAAATTATAGTGAAATTCATGGTCAAACCAAGTTTCTTACATAAAATTTAGCTCATTGCTTGGTAAAAAATGGATGGCCCTAAAACTTGTAATGGGAACATCTGGCTGTGCTCAGACAAAACTGACACTGTGAATTCCCAAGTTATTCTGAGAGTCACTTATCCACGGAAGTGATTTGCCTTCCATTGTTTGAGGTTAGCTTTTCTCTGCTTTTAAAACCCTTTGTCAACTTCATACAGGGCAGACGTTTGAAAAAGGACGATTTCCCTTAAGCCCAACTACAAGCATATCCTGTTGGAACTTGAACCATGACCGTAAATTTACCATGCTCAACGCGTACGTAATCTGACCCAAGAGAAAATAACACACATGGCAAAAGGCATTGATAAACACACAAATGAGGGGAACATCTGCATTCATGAAACTCTCTATGGTTGAACTCTTTTATACACAAGCATAACTGTACAGGATGCCACTGGTGAGATGGGCTCCCTAACCCAATAAAGATTACAGGTTTCTAAAATAGTGGAATGCAAAGGAGAACATGTAACCAGGAAAACAGGTGAGCATTTATATTATAACTGGCAGCAGGGGTGATTGGTAGTCAGCCTCTCTTGGCCCACATATATGTTTACATATTTGTTTATTGCTGACTAATTTAGTGTGGTGTCCTTAAGGATAAGATAGATACATAGTTTACTAAAATACATATATATTAGAAAAAAAAAAAAAAAGTTCTGGTAGCCAAGAAATGGCTTGAGTCCCCCGTAGGAGAGAGTTGTAATTTCTTCACCAGCTTCCAGACTCAAGTCAATTCTCAGCTGGAGAGAGTTTTGAAAGAAGGAGAGATGCAGTCCTCTTGAAATAGGGCCCTGCACATTTGTCTCAAGTTTGCACTATAGATCTTACACAAAGCTTTACCAAAAGAGACTTGTAGGAGAGTGGCAGTATGTTGGGAAAAGAGAAATACAACTCTCTAGGGTTACTAGACACTACTTCTGAATTAAAACTGATACCTGAGGACAGAAAATGATAGTGTGATTTGCCAGCCAAAATAGGGGCTTATGAAGACTATTATGTTGAAAGTTGTAAGATAAACTTGCTGTAAAGATGATGTCTGTCTTACATAGGTCTTTATATGGTGCTATCTCCCCCATAAACAGAATGCAAAAGTGTGGAAATCAAGGAGAGAAATTGAAACTAGTTTTTCTCAATATTATATCTAATTGAAAATTATATATTTTTTAAATTTATTTTCTGCTTCAGTAACACAGAGTTTTGCTTTGCTGTTGGAATGTCTTAGAATCCATGGAGAAAATACTTCCATGAGGGGACAATAAAAATTCTGCCCAATTGCAGGATGAGCTCCTTATACCATGAACCCAACAGACAGAAACATTGATTTCTTTACTCCTGGAGTGATTCAATCTGATTACTATGGAGAAAGTAAAGAGTACTATGAGTGGAACACAGGGTATTCTCTGGTTGCTCCTTAACTTGTCCAGACCAAATAGTAACAGTAAATGAAAAATTACAACTATTTACCTTTACTATTTGAGAAGTGTTATTTGAGAACGCAAACCATTCTGTAATACAGGTTTGGATTCCTCTATTAGATGAAGAAGTTCAATCAGTTGATGTTTTTGAGAAGTGTGGGAGAAATATTACAAAATAAATAGTGGGGGAAAAAGCCACAAATATTTATTATTTCCAACTAAATAAATGACTGTAGTCACTTTTCATATTCTTTGCTTCTTATATGGAAGTGTTTGTTTATATATGCAAATCATTTTTTCTTCTCTCTTTGAATTAAACAAAGTATATAATATGGTTATTGCAGGTTAAGTACCAATTTAGTATCAGGTAACACAATATCAGTGAGGAGGGACTGTGACAAAATTTGAGGAACAATTTCAGCCACAGTAATGGATGCAATGAGTATGGGGATAGTGTGCCTTCTAAGTTTGAGAAAATGGTGAGAACTTATTTATTTGTAAGAAAAGTAGGTAGCTCTAAGTTTTTAGGTGGAGATATAAAGTTGTTTGTTTCTGTATGAACTTAAATATGTGTAGGACGGTACATAGGAAAGCTATGTTAGTGATTGATTTATTGCCTTTCTGCTCTGTGGCAATAAAGTTGGACCTTGTAAATATGTATTTATTTTGCTGCCACCCAGTACAATGTTAGGCCTTGTCAGTATTAAATGCTATAAGGATATTCTCTTCCTGGTGCCAGTGGATGTCCCGGTCTAGTGTGCTCCTCTAGAGTGTATGGTGTTATTTAGCAAGGTCTTGGTGGCCAGAAGGAAGGACTTCCCCATTTACTCCCAGCACACCCTTCCCTACCTGGATGGTTTTCAGAGGTAACAAGAACTTCAACGTGAAAGACTTTGGGCGGGCCAAGAGGTCACCGGCACTTGTAAGGACACCCCAACTGACTTGCCCACATTTTCCAAGTGACAGATTTTGGGTGTGTCAACACCCAGCCCCACTGGAACCCCTGGGGATTTCTGGTGAGTTTAGTCAGCGCTTTCAGCGGGCTTTCCAATAAGTCTAGAGCACCCGCACGAGCAGCATGCTAGCCAACGTTATCACTCTCACAGCAGGTGTTGCTGCACCTGCCAGCCACCAGCTCCGGCCAAAAACAATGAAAAACGTCTTCACTTTTCTGTGGGCGTCAAGCACCCTCTCAAGGAGGTTTTATCTGCTCTTTAGCTTCGCTAAGGATTCTTCCCTTCAGTGAGTGTCTTTCTTATGTAGTCTCATTCAGACCTAATGCATCCTTTAGAGCTCTCTCTCTCTCGAGTTCTCTCTCTCTCCACTGAAGCAATTCCCTGCTATTTTAATCCAGTTAATAATAATAACTCTTTGTATTTAATTTACCTTGTTCAAATTAAATGGTAGCTTCTCTTTTTTATTGGAGCCTAAATGATGCATATATTAAGTAAACTTTTTGCAGAATCTACTGGTAAAAGACTGATTGTGTGGATGATAAATGACACTGCATGAGTAGTAGCATAAAACTGAACGTATGTTCACACTAGAGTATGTGGCATGTTGTATAGAAGTGCCATGTGCATTTCACTCAATGATTTCATTTCAGATGTCCCAGGTAGATTTAGGCCATACTGCTGGGAGTATGGAGACTACAAGTTTAGGGTTTTATTAAGTACAATGTTACATGATTAAAAGAGTGGGTAAACTTTAAATTGTGAATGCATGATATACATTCAGAAAACATTTACAAAACCGAAATATAGTAAATATTTTGTATCATTTTAGCTGTTTCAAAGCAAAAAGGAAAAATATACATACATAATTTTTTTGCTCATAATGTGGTATACCTTACAGAAAATATTAATATTTTTGCACAAAATAAAATCCTACTTGATATTTCATGAGAAATAATATTTTTAAGTGAAAACTGTATAGAATTTCCATATGTATCTTTGCTCCATATCCAAGGTGAGCAATTTTGAAAAAGGTATGTTTGATTTTATAAGTCTTTTGGTCATAAGATTAATTTTTCTTTTTTCAGGAGGAGTCGTATTTTATTTATATTTATTGTATTTTTTCATTACATTTATCCTGTTATCTCCCACCTCCACCCACCTTCTGTCTGCAATCACCACACCGTTGTCCATGCCAATGAACAAAACAAAAGATTAATTTTCAGACTTGGTATAACTGAACAGTTTCAGATTCATGATAAGCCACATTCATCAGCATATAAATCACTGTTTTAAGCTTCTTCTATAATGACTATCCACTATCAGAATACACATTACACTTCATGCAAGGCAATCACAACAGAAAAATGTTATAAAGTACACAGATTTGAGCAAAATAAAGATGTTTAAGAATTTAAAATAACAAGTGCAAGAACAACATACCTTTATATCCTTTATCAATTAACTGATTTTGGTTTTCTTAAAAAGGGGGCATGGCCTTAGTTAAGGTGACTGCTTGGTCAAGGAGCTTCCCCAAGGATAAATCAGGGGAAGGCAGTCTTCAAGCAGCACTGCCAGGAACTGGAATAGTAAGTCCTTCATTCCTGAAGTACATCTGGGTGTTGCATGCCAGCACCTTCCCCATGGGTAAAGGCTGAAGCATACTGCTGAGGGGATACTTCATGGGATGGTTAATTACCAATTCTAGTCACATACAGTAAAATCCTCTCTCACACAAATTCTGGAGTATAGTTTCTGATATTAAGCCTACATTTCTGTGACCTCTTCTTGGCCCAATGACAGGTGAAGCAGCTCCCTGTTTTAGTGAAAAATATTATTTGAAAATGTTTCAGAATCTGTTTTTAGTCTCCAATGATTATTGATTTGAGAGAGAGAAGACGAGGGGAGAGAGACAGAGAATCTGCAACTAGATATGTGCCCTGACCAGGAATTGAACCCACAACCTTTTGCTGTCAGAGATGACACTCCAGCCCACTGCGCCACCTGGCCAGGCAGTAATTATTTAATTTTTGAATCCTTGAGTTTCTGTAAATGCATATTTTCATGATCTCTTTTGTAAACACTGAAAGTACAGAAGCCATTTTTCTTAGCAGCATCTCACCCCTTAATAAGAGCTACTTCTATTTTTTTTATTATCCTTGTTTATTACATTACAGTTGGCCCCCTTTTTTTCTCTCTTTGCCATCCTCTCCCAAGCCCACCCTCTTCCTCTGTTTCCACAGACATTCCCCACACCACTGCCCATGTTCATGGGTCATTCCTACACGTTCTTAACTAATCCCTTCCCCTTCTTTCCACCTTTCTCCCCCTCCTCTCTGGTCGCTGTCAGTCTGTTCTATGGTTCCATGTCTCTGGTTCTGTTTTGTTCGTTAGTTTATTTTGTTCGTTAGATTCCTTTTATAAGTGAGATCATAAATGGTATTTTTCTTTCACCAACTAGCTTATTTCACTTAGCATAATACTCCCCAGTTCCATTCATGCTATCTCAAAAGGTAGGAATTCCTTTTTTCTTTCTACTGCATAATATTCCATTGTGTAAATGTACCACAGTTTTTTAATCCACTCATCTACTGATGGTCACTTAGACTGTTTACAACACTTGGATATTGTAAATAGTACTGCTATGAACATAGGGGTGCATACATTCTTTTGAATTGGTGTTTCAGGTTTCTTAGGGTATATTCCCAGCAGTGGAAACACTGGATCATAAGGTACTTCCATTTTAAATTCTTTTAGGAAATCCCATACTGTTTTCCACAGTGGCTGCACCAGTCTGCATTTCCACCAACAGTGTACTAGGGTTCCCTTTCTCCACATCCTCGCCAACACTTGTCATTTGTCAATTCATTAATGGTGGCCAATCTGACTAGTATGAGGAGGTATCTAATTGTGGTTTTAATTTGCATCTCTCTGATGGCTAGCGATGTTGAGTATCCTTCCATACATGTGTAGGCCCTCTGTATGTCCTCCTTGGAGAAATGTCTATTGAGAACCTTTGCCTATTTTTTAATTGGATTGTTTTTCTTCCTGGTGTTGAGTCATACGAATTCTTTATATATTTTGGAGAATAAACCCTTGCCTGATGTATCGTTGACAAATATATTTTCCCATAGAGTTAGTTCCCTTTTTGTTGTGATGATGGTTTCTTTATCTGTGCAGAAGCTTTCTAATTTGATGCGGTTCCATTTTTTTTCCTTTATTTCCTTTGCCCTAGGAGATATATCAGCAAAAATATTATTACATGGGATATCTAAGATTTTACTGCTTATATTTTCCTCTAATACTTTTAATGGTATCATGACATATGTTTAAGTCTCTATCCATTTACATTTATTCTGGTGTATGGTGTAAGTTAGTGGTCTAGTTTTCTGTCTCTATGGTCAACAAATACTTGATGAAGGGGGCAGGAGCATATGATGGGGTATAAATAACCTCTTCAATGAATGGTGTTGGGAGAGCCTGATTAGTACGTGCAAAATATAAAAGCTACTTTTATAGTAGCTATTTAATAAGTAATAGTTGACTGTTAATCAAATCATCTTATCTTTTTTTTTCATGCACTTAATGGTTTTAATTTAAAAATATATATTTTTGTGTTAATTGCAACAATCAAAATAACAAATATGTTATACCTACATATACAAATAGAAGATGGACATTAAAATTTACTTGGGACACAGAATATTTTAAGTAAAAAATATTTTTGTTTGTGTGTTTCTTTTTTAAAATTTATTTATGCCTTTTTTCTATTACAGTTATCCTACTTTTCCCCTCATTACTCCCCTCCTCCCCCCTACCCCTTCCCCCACAGTCCATCCCCACCCCATTACCCCATTGTCCATGTCCATGGGTCATTTATACTAGCTCCTTGACTACACCCTTCCCCTTCTTTCCCCCTTTCTCCCTTTCCCCCTCTCCCTTGATCACTTTCAGTCTGCTCTTTATTGTCATATTCATGGGCTTTTCTCTCGAAATCAGATTTTATTTTTGCACCAACCTTATATGTTTCTTCCTCTTTTGTCAAATGTTTTTCTTCTTTAGTCAACAATACTAGGTTTAATTTTACCAGCATCACTTTACTAGCAATGTTATATACAGCATGTAAATTAACTTACCTATGGGCAGGTCATCAACATCTCTAAAGTTTCATTTATTAACATATAAAATATTTTTTAAATGAGGTCCACTTTCTAAGTTCTAACATGACTTCTCAGTAAATGGTATTCCCCATGTTCCTCCAAACCTTTGGTGAAAATCATAGTGCGATTGTGATTTTTCAAAGGAAAGGAAGATAATATCACTGAAAGAAACATAAAAGGGATGCAGAAATTTTCATACTAGGGCTGTTGCAAGCTGCTAAAACACATATGCATAAGATCCACATTACAATTCATGAAGGCCCTGTAACCTATTTATGTAAACAAAAACATCAAGATACAAAAACAAAACAAACAAACAAAAACCCTACTCTTGAAGCTTTTAACAAAGAAATGTTTGAAGCTTTAAGTCAGAAGAACAAGTTTGGCCACATAGGCATTTCTCAGATTAATGTAATAGTCTCATTCTTTGGTGTTTTAAATTGGGTATAAAACTAATAAAACAATCACAAATAAGCCTAACAAATCAACCAGCTAACTAGCTAAGTAGGTAGGTAGGTAGGTTGAGAGAGAGAGACAATTAATGATATGTACCCTTCTTATTCCAAGATGTGTGAGAACTCCATATTTGATGCAGATGTTTGGAGAATATATAGTAATAATTCTGAAAATAAAAATTTAGGCTTAATAATTACAACATTTAATAAGTCAGCCCCCTCTGATTTTTTTTCTAAAACTACGTGTTTCTAACATCTCAGATATTATCTTGATAAGACTTTTCCTAGTAAATCAAATTAACTATATTTTCCCCAATCTGTAATTGAACATTTTTGTATGTAGACTTTTAGGTCATTATCATGTCATTTTTACTTTGTTCTTTATATGAAAGCTTATGCTGTTGTTCTCTACATCTAGCCCTTAGTATAATATGATGAAACATACTCTGTGTTTTGTCTTCAACAAGCTTGTGTTCAAAACTTGGTTTCTATCAGTCTATATTTTTACTTTGAGTAGATTACTTATTTACCAAGTCTCAGTGTCCTTATTTATAAAGGTTTGAAAGTAATCCTAACTCCATTCTAAATAAATATTGAATAAAAACTGTATTTCTCTCTATTCTCTCTCTATCATTAATTGTAAAAAGAAATTCCCTTTCATAACATTAAACACAATGTTTTTGATATAACAAAGATTTAATAAATATTGTCAAGTCAATGAAATAATGAACCCAAACACAATTATAGTTTTACACCTAGAGCTAATGTTGTACTTAGAAAATAGTTTTTGATTAATTCACATTCTTACTAATCTAATATGGAATCTTCATTTAGTTAAAGTTTTGGTATAAGGAAGCTTTAATCAATTAAGTTTCCTTGTTAGCAATGTTTACCAGAAAGTTTTATTTTAGAATCTAACTCTTAGCTATAATATTCTACTCTGAGAACATTTTTTTAAAGTAATAAATAATTTGAGAGATAATTATGAAAAAATGGATTGTGTGATATATTGTATTCTTAAATAAATTATGCATAAAACATAACTCAATAACATTATTTTTATCAATTTATTTTTATTTTAAATATCAGTTTTTATGTTTCAGTGATTTCTGCATACCTTGAACTATATTTTTGTTTATCAGAAACTGCTATAGAAACATGTGCTTTACAAAATTCACTGACTTTGTTCTCATAAGGTATTTTCCTTTTACAGCCTCTTTTGTTCTCTGATAATACATCCCACTTTGGCTATGATATAAGACAATAGCAACTTCTTTAAGTTATTTTAACTTATGTTTTTTATCTGCTATCATATTAAAATTTAAAATATATCAATTGAATAAAGTTAGATATAATAATGAGATTAAATTACTTAAAGACACTGCTAGAGTCCTATTATTGCAAACGTGGAACGCACAATTGAGTGTTCATTTCAAATGAGCTTATCTGTCATGTAAGTAAAATTCAAAAATATTTGTATATTCAATTTTGCTATATTTTGTGTCATACATATCTACTGATCTTTGTATATGCCATATATGTGTGTGTGTGTATATATGTATATACATATACATATATTATTTATTTATTTATTTATTTATTTATTTCAGTTGAAAGACCATGAAGGTAAACATGTATACCCCTAATACATATTTTATCTATGGTTTTAATAATAACTTAAGCAATAGTTGACATTTTTGCATAATTTTTGTATATTCAAATAGAAATAATTACTTTATTTCAATTATATTTAGGCACTAGCTACCTATAATGCCAAGTTTGTATTATATTTATATAAAATAATAATATAATGTGTTTTATAATTTTTTATGATGAGGAGTGATATTCTATCTTAATTACCAATGTAAAACAATATGCTTCACACTTGAACTTTTTATTTGCTTTTTTCATATGTATTTTTAAAATAACTCAATTAAAAACATTTGTCAGATACATCCCTCTGACTTGTGCCTGTTTTAAGGAATTTGTTTCATTAATTCAATGTAAAAATCACAGAACAAGCTATAATGCAGAATCGCTTTATTTTATAAAGGCCTGGATTACAATTTTTATTTTTATTTTTTCTTAAAAAAAGATTGTTTACTTAGAGTACTGTTTTTAAATTCCAAATGTGTGCATTAGGAAAAAAGTATGTGAAATTATTAATGATTCTAAAACTGTGTGTAAATAACTATGTAGAATTTCTAATAATCGATATCGTATGTTTTAAAGGTAATGAAATATACTTAAAATATAGCAATACTATAGTTTCTTTTACAGAAAATTGCTTAAAAAGCTGATCACACAAGCTATTTGAAAAATCATGTTTAATGCAATATGCTTTACTTAAATTGCCATTCAAAACTAAGTGTATTAGTGTTGCTTTCTTTAAGACAAAAAAAAAATATATATATATATATACGTTCTTGCTGAATTAAAATCAACATGTTATTTTGCTTCAGCTAAATACACACAATGGTAACAAAGATTTCATTTACATAGTCTTGACCTTTCAGCTAAAAAGGTCTGCTCTGCTCATGGCATTTTTATATAATATTTTTTCCATTTCTTTATTCTTTTTTGACCTTCTTTAGGTCAAATTACCAAATCAGTTATTATGTTCTCCATGATAGCTCTAACATGTTGACATGCAGAGCTCTTGTTTGCCTGTGGAATTCTTTTACGTGCATTGCTTGCATTATATCCAAACTATTGGTGCTTATTTAAATGTAATTATTTTAACATTTATATTATTTATAGCTTTCAAGTTTTTGTTTCCAAATAGATTGAGATTCTTTTCATGTGTATCTAGGCCTACTGAATATTTTGAACCCTCTCCAGCCTTCAGGAGAAAACCAAATATGTCTACAATTTTCAATAATTGTTTAGCAATGAGTTATCTAAGAGCTGGGAGAAGGCATTGCTGAAATAATAAGATATTGGTGGGTATGATGTAGTTATTTATTTTAGAGTTTTATTGACTACAACAAATATTGTCACAGTGGATAATTCTCAGTGCAGACTAGGTAATCAGTAGTATTAATTTTTATACTTTTTTTGCCTTCAGTTCTCTTTTTCCATCTTTTATTATTTATAAGCTATATATTATTACTGTATATAATTTGTAATATGCATGTTCTCAATAACTGTTTCCTCAAAAATTTAATATAACTTTTAATAAAACTAGCCTATATATTCTCATCATCACATTAAGCATATATGTCCTCATCTTGGGCTCAATGCATTGCAATATTGATGACATATGCAATATTTAGTTACATTTTTATTTATTTGTTTTTTTTTCTTATACAAACAACAGATTGCAAAAGAATTTATGATTTTATTGTTCATGCTCAAGGCTTTTCTTCACAATTGATGGTTCACACATTTCAAGGAATATTGAAATTCATTTTCATGATGACCCTCATATCCTGCAATAAGCCATAACATCTTTAGCTTACACTGCAAAGATAAAACTGATTGGCAGAAAATACAACTCTTTGCCATTTATGACAAGGACAAAGTCATATTTTCAGAAATGTTAGCTACCACTAGAGAAGAGATTTTGCTTTTAGAAATAAAGCATTGCAAAAATTGAAGGATAATATAGTTCAAGTTTACCTCACTAGTTTTATACATAGGCCACAAAAACAGAAATCATGTAGAATAAATTTACATATTTTAAATTTGCTCATTGTTTGTAAAATATAAACTAAACAAATTAAATTTATTTGCTCATACAACCATTGTTGTAATATTATACAGTAGAGTCAGAAACTTCTTTTTCATTAATTTATTGTTCTATTACAATTGTCCCATTTTTCACCCATTCTTATTTCACAATCTGCTATTGTTTGATTTTGAGAGAGTTACAAATACATTTTTTTAATGTGTCATCTGTAAAATAGGGGTGATAATTTTACAGAGCAGGGCCCCCTAAATCCCCAGAACCTGTGGTTTGGGGATGAGAAAAGGGGACAGCTTTCAAGATGCCTTTGCATGACTATGGCTGGTAGCTAGTGTCTTAGTTATGGATATGGCTTTGGTTCTTCCAAGGCCCCAAAGAGATGGGAGGGGTTTTGACTGCAATGGTGAGGAAAGAGCATACAGGGCCTGCACAAGGTTCTGTGAATGGTCAGAACTGGCTGCCACACCCACTATGTCATAGGACACAATCAGGGATTTAAAAATAACACAGCAGCCATTTACAGAGAGAAAACCACATGGTTTTCAAGGAGGTAGAAAGAGATCACCAAGTGGTTTTAGAAGGAAAGAGAGATCCATGCAGCTTTGGAAGGGCAGAGAGAGAACCATGCATGACCTAGTGCAACATGGTACATGTTTTCCTGGACTGTTATATGGAGGCTGATGACATCATACCCCAGATCCTGAAGGAGAGAGCTAATAGATAAGGGATGGGGTACTTCTGGGCATGTTTTTGGCTTCAAGCCTTTTGGGGAGCAAGGGAAATGCTGGGTCCTATGGGAGAACAGGGCTCTGAGCTGAAGTGCTCACAGCCTCCTCAGATTGGAATATTGTAAATAAAGACCTGTTTTCCTCAGCACTCATTGTTGGGTTTTACACCAAGTCACCACGTGAAAGAACCCCCTTTCTCTCTGTAACAACAATACTAACAATTACATACAGGTTCTATTTGCATTAAATTAATTTACTCCAGAATATTATTTACATGTGATTAGCACATAGGTACTCAAGAAATTTTAACTTTAATGATAATAAAGTTCCCTTTCATAGAAGAAAGATTTACAATAAACCCATGTTTATCCTGCACTGTTATTAAAAAGCACACCAACAAACTCCCAAAGCATTATTGATGACCACAGACACTTAAAATTATCCAGCTAAGTTATTCAGCTTTGATGTGCCATTAACAATTCTAGGAATATTTTGAACCTTGCTCTTGATTCAGAAATTAAGCGTGATATACAGTAAAATGACATTCCCAGTGTAAGCAAAGAATGAGAAGACAAGCAATGACTGTTTGTCTCAACCTTAGTTATATGCATCCTCAGTAAAAACTGGAAACACTATTAAGTCTATCCTCAAGTAAGTAGCCATCATGCTTTACATCACTATTGACTGATATTCACTATTTTAGAGTGAAGAATAAATACAATCAATTTTTAGAACAGTTGTCATGCTGTAACATACATCCCCCCCCGCCCCGTGGCTGAAATAGACTCTTGCCTATTGTAGCTTCAAGAAAAAAGGTAGCTTTAATTCTGGTTTTACAGACACAAAATGATTTATTGCTTTAACAGAATATTAACAATGATGACTCGCACACTTTAAGGAATATTCTAGAAATATTAATAAGCTAAAGCCTCTCAATGTAATGAACCTTTGCCAACATTCATTGTAGTGGATGGGCCACTGTGTAATCTTTTGTTTCTCATAAATTTTCCAGGCTCTATCCCCTTTCCTCCCCTTACTTGTTTTTTCCTTTTTTTAGATGCCAACTAAATCTCACATTACACATAAAACATTCTGAATACAGTAATATTATCAAACTAATTATGACAAAGATCATAGCTATGTTGTTATTAATTTTTAGGCAATTTCTTCATAAGTTTATAACAAAGAAAAAAAGGAAATGCTATGCTTTTCATATGTACAAATGATAGAGATTAACTTTTTCAGAACCATATAGGATAAAGTTCCCATAAAAATTGCAGGGAATTTATTTTAATATCTTGGCATAAATAAATCATAATTATCTCAACTTCTTTAAAATAATATTGAACTGTCAGTAACTCAAAATATATAAATCTGCATAAATCCTACCCCCATATGATTGCATTTTCTTTTAACACTTACTTCAGAATCATGTGATTAGCCTGTTAAAAAAAAAAATCCTTTTCTTATACTCACTTTAGATCCAACTAAAAACTATTGAGATTTGGGACCCAGAAATCTGTGATTTAAACTATCTTCCAAAGTGAGCCTTATATACACAATAGATTGAGCACTACTGATCCTATTAAGATGAAATATAAGGTTGGTGCAAAAATAATGTTCAATTTCGAGGTCTATTTTAAAAATGAAAAAGCCAATGATTATGAAAATATTTATTTGTTAACATAAACTTCTTTGCTTTCTAGAACCTCATTCCATCTGTCAACTAGCTTATAAATACCATGCTTGTAAAATTCTTTAGGTTTTGAGGCAAAATATGAACCCAACTAATTTTCAACCTCTTCTCTTTATGTCAACCTACGACCATCAAAATGATTCTGCAGTCCCTGAAACAAGTGATAATCAGAAGAAGCAAGGTCAGGAGAATATGGAGGATGAAGCAATATTTCCCAAACAAGTTCTTTCAAGAAATTTTTGGTAAGTCAAGCTGTGTGAGGATGAGCATCGTGATGGAAGATGACACCCTTTCTGTTGACTAAGGAGAGTTGCTTTTGGTTCAAAGCTGCTTTCAAATGATGAAGTTGTTCACAGTAAAGATGAGCAGTAATTGTTTGTTGTCTAACAGGTCATAATGGATGATTCCTTCCATATCCCACTATACACTCAACATGATCTTCTTGGGATGAAGTCCTCCTCTTGGTTGTTGAACTCTTCTTCTGCCTCCATTGATCCATAACGTTACGGTAAAGGTTCCACTTCTCAGCATCTGTAACAAGCCTACATAAAAATGGTGCCTGAAGGTGTCGCTAAAGCAATGATTCACAACAAGCAACACGCTGTTGCAAATTCTCTGGAGACAGTTCGTATGCAACCCATTTTCCAACTACTGAAACCTTTCTGATCTTTTCAGTTGGCGTAGCACGGTTGTATGGGCTATGTTACATTGTTCTGCAAGTTCCCTAGAGGTAATGGTGGGGTTTTCTGTGACAACAGCTTCCAACACTTTGGAATCAAGTTTTTTTGGATGACCCTCTTTTGGCTCATTTTTCAAACTGAAATCCCGACTTTGGAAATGGGAAAACCACCTCCTGCAAATTCTTTCAGTCATTGCATTGTCCCCATAAGCTCTCTGAAAAGACTTTGCTGCTGTACTTGCATTGGCACCTTTATGAAATTCAAAGAGTAAAACATTTCTAATGTGGTCCTTAGATGGGACAAACATGAGTGCAAATATTGCAGATGCTTATGAACAATACTTTGATAATCTGAAAAAAATAAGGTATAACTTAGTCACTGTGACATCAAAAAATTATAAGAAGAGGCACAAATTTAATAAATACTATCAAAAACTTTCTTTTAAAAAGGTTGGGCATTATTTTTGCACCAATCTGATAATATTAAACTTTTAAAATGTATAATATGTGATTAAATCTATAAATCTATGTGTATAATTTATTATGCCCTACAATTTCATTTGTACTTTTGAAGTTGACAGTATTTTGAGATGCTGTATTATGTCTTTGTGTTCAAATAAAATTTGTATTAATATTGATATAATAATCATTTTAAAATCTCTAGGAGGTTTTCAATAATTAATACATTTATCTGACTAAATATTTGAAACCCAGTGCCTCAGTAAGGAAATAATTTTTAAAATTTGACATTCTTATCTTGTATTTCTGTTTCCCTTCTGTTTGTTTGTTTCTTTATTGAGAGGGTATATTTGGAATCAAATGAGTTACAAATGGTTAATTAGTTTTATTCTAACAACCAGGAGTAAGATATAAGTGATAATAATAATAATAACAATAAAATACTATGATAGCTTTTCAGTTAGGGGAATGGTAAGTGCAAGCTACAAGGTATAATTAAATGTAATGGAATCTATTCACCTATTTAAAGTGGGACAAAAATTTAAATTTATTTTTATTATATTATAATGAATATGTATTTTAAATTCAACCTCATGAAGAATGGAGATATAAATAAAATTGTAGATATAGTTAATATGTGAGAAAAATGTTAAGTATGGCAATTATTAAGAATGATACTTTGGTTATATCTAAGTAAAGCAGTATAAATCTTATTAAAAATGAAAACGTGAACATTTAACAAAATCCAAAGCCACCTTCAATAATCAACTACTTCCAAGCATATAAAATGATTTGCTGGGTATTAATTGGCAAAGAAAGACTAGAGTTTGATGACTTCAAAAGAAATCTACTTTTAAGAACTTCAGTGAGGCACTCGGGAAAAATAATATGAGGGTCACCTCTGTGAATACATAAATTTAAAATCCATTAGTCTCTTCATTTGGACTGGTAAAATGTCCTCAAGAAAATCTCCTTAAAAGCAAAATCTAAGTAATAATATATATGTTGCAATATCTGTTCTTGGAAAATATATCAATGAATTTCCATGAGTGAAGTTTAAGTGGTACAAAAAGAAACATAAAACAACTGCTTTAGGTTTGGTTTTGTTTTCAAAAGCAATCTATAGTATTTGTTTACTCACTGTTTTATCTACTTAAATTTAAGTTTGCTAAACAAAATCACATTTTATTATTCATTATATAAGTGGAACAATGGCCCCCTTGATGGACACATTATGAGCTCCAGAAATCGTGAATGTTATCTCATTTGGAAAAAAAAAAAAAAAAAAAAAAACTTTGTTGATTGTTTGTTTAACATACTAGCTAAAATCATTTACATTTGAAGAATTTTGCTGTATTCAAGTTATTTCTATGTAATATTGAATCACAAAGAATTATAGAATATAATACATCTTTAAAAGCAATTAATAATTTAGCTGTGTTAATATATTATATTTCCTTATATACCCTTTTGCCTCTGCTGAAATTTTTGACAAGATTTGTAAATGGTGACTGTAAATTCAGTCTTAAGTAAAAGTAACTTATTTGCTTAATGAAAACTTGGATCTACAGCTTATATTTCAATCATTCTTACCACAATGTTCAACATATTCAAATATCAGAGATGAAATGCTATAAATTCCTTTTAAAAAAATCTCTCCCCAATATATGCTGTACATTCAATAACAAATGCAGATGTACATCAGGTTTTCTTTAAATAAATAAAATATCTATCTACAGTGTTTTCTTGAGGTTATAAATACAAATATAAAATTGCCAATAAATTTAAATAAGTATGGATATAGATAATATTTCACTTGATCAAATGTATAGTAAGCACTAAATATATGCAAGATAGTTTGCTGTATTCTAGATTTTTAGAAGTGCAAAACATGCGACTATAATACATACATAAAAACACCAAATTATTATGACAGATAAATGAGAAAGCTCAATACACTTGGAAAAGCAGAGATAAATATAAGTGCTCAAGGAAGGAACAGTTTAAATTTACCTGGGGGAATAAAGATATTGGGATTCTGTGTGTCAAAAACACTAAATAATATTTATATTACTAATATTGGCTGGAGAGTGATGAGAAGGGAGATTGTTTTTTTAAATTTATGGTCTCTATACCAGATAATATTATATAAGAATAACATTCATATTTCAATCACATTTATAATCTATAACATTGCACACTTCAGCATCAAACTTGAACTTTAATCTAACTCCTCATAAATCCTAATTATCAGTCAAGATAAAACTCCAACCATTTTCATGCTCAAACCATAGTGTGCTATCCTGGGAAATCCTCTTGCCTTTATTCACATATAACATATTGACAATTGAGATACCTGTGTTTGTTGATACAATATCTGTGTGTACATTATTCATACATGTAGGTATCATGTTTTCTCTTTAGATTCTAAGCAACATGCAATATTAGACAGGTAATGTTTGTAAGAGCCATAATTTTCAGTCATTGATTGCATTAACCGCCTAGAACTATTGCAATTAAGTAACACAAACTGGAAGGCTTAAAACAACAGAAATGTATTCTTTCCTAGTTCAGCAAGTCAGGAGAAACTGAGAAGTCTGAAATAGGTATTGGCAGACTTGTTTGCTTCTAGACAATTTGAGGGGTAGTCTTCTCCCTTCTTCTCTGATGTCTAGTGGTTGCCAGCAACCATTGCATTACTTTGGCATTATTTTGGAGGACAGCTGAAAGGTCACAGTCTCTGCTGGTATGTCTTTGCCAACTCTCCTTTTCTATAAGACACATACAGTGAATTTAGGACCTACTCTCATCTGATATGTCCTTATATTAACTTAGTTAATTTAATTTGCAAAGACCCTATTTCTAAATAAGGTTTTATTCTGAGGTACTGTGTGGACTTGAATTTTACAGGGACACAATTAAATCCATTTCAAATATTAATTTAGTTGCTGAGTATTTGATGTTTGTCTACTCTGAAACAGCAGTGAGTTCATATTTACTATTAGATTATTCTGTAATCCATTCACAAAAACAAATAAAATATGTCTTCTTGATGTTTTTCAGAAACAGATTCCTTTTGCTATATTATTTATGCAGCTGAAATTAAATCAGTTATTAAAATATAATATGTTAATTTTCATCAATAGTAAATAAATCTTTATTGCCTCTGAATCAAGGTTATTTTTAAATTTCTGAAATAAATTTTATTTGTAATTTTTATGAAAATGTTTGCACTAATATGTTTTCATTTATTCAAATTTAGGTCAACAAAGTTCTCCTTAATTTCATCTCAAAAAGAATAAGAAAGTAAATATATAAAACACAACATAAAATAGTGCAATATGAAAAAGAAACATCCTGATAAATCTATATTTAATTCCATATTGTAAGGACTTTAACTTCCACATGGTTAACTTAGTGCTTTCAAAAAATATAAACATTGTGAGTTTATGAAAGTTATAAAAGCATAATCATAGAAACAACTATTATTTGAAAAGGCAATATATAATATAATTTGTTCTTCCCTCACATTGAAACTTGAACCAAAGTTTTGGCTTAACACAGTTCACTTAAAAATTATTACAAGCAAACCATACTTCTAGGACATTGTATGCAACCAACTCACTTTCACATACAACAAATAGACATAATTGATGAGAGAGTAATATTTATATGATATTGAACATGAACTGGCTTTTGTGCATCACTGGTCTCCACTTGGAAGTCAATCAAGAAAGTCTACTATGAAAGGAATATTGAAAAACTTGATTCTGCGCACTTCACTCCAGTAAAGGAATAGTGAACTGGATGGAATTTTCCTGGGTTGGCTTCATACCACCTACTGAGTTGAGTCTCAAAGTGCATTTCCTTTCCCTGCCTGATAAAAAAATACCATGTAATGACAATCTCACTTAGTGCTGGTAAAATCTAAATTCCTGTAGTTTCACCCAGTGTCTTCATTAATTCTTTTTCTATTTTCTCTCTAGAAACAATTTTATTTTTTTTAATTTAATCTTTATTGTATTGCTTCCATTTCCATTTAGTCCCCTTATACACATCTCCCCACAGCAATTGCCACACTGTTGTTCATGTCCATGAGTCCTTTGAATCCTTTTTTCCTTTTTGCTCAATCCCTCCAAAACAACTCAGACTGGTTGGATGGGTTAGAGAGAACTTCAGTGTCTTCAACACCGGCACCCTGTAGGCTTTGAGAGATGAAGCAATATGGGCACTATCTCATATAGATTATTTTCACCTCCAAGAGAAAAGGAGTTTTTTCAGAAGAGATCCAGAGAGCTAAACCATGACTAATGGAGAGAGATGCATTAGTTTCTCAGACACACTCATTAAGACGTCTATACCATTGATTTGTATGTAAGTCAAGAATATTTCAATTAATTGCTGCTAATAATATTCCCTAAGGAGAGAGAGAGGGAGAGGGAGAGAGAGAGAGAGAGAGAGAAAGTTTGACTGAGGAAAAGATGGTGGTGAAATCAGAAAGTGAGGCCATTCTTACAGCAATATTATTCTAAGTTACTGCTTGCCCATGGCTAATCAATATCAGAACTATGACTATCAATCAGATTTAACTGGTAATTTAGTACATATCCAATTATAAAATGATTTTGTCAATTAATTAAACTAAGATATGTTCTAATAACACATCACAATAAGTATTTTATTTACTCCCTTTCCACATAAAGACTATATTTCCAGTTTGAGATGAATTAAAATTAGGCCATTTTGGCATAAATATTTATTTTTGAGTTTTTATTTTATGAATTTAACTTCAATATGTTGAGCAAATGAAGACTAATTCAAGTTTTCCTGTGCAGTTTCATTTATCACTGCTGTGGCACCTTGCTTCCTCTTGCCTCCCCCCCCCCCATAGACTTTATTTTCTCTTTTTTTTTTTGTTATCCTCTAGTCTCCTCTTAGGGCTTCTGTACCAGTAGAGATGATATCCCAAGGTCAAACTTCTTAAGAAACATGAGGACAATTCAATGTAGAGAGTGCATAATGTTAAATTAAAGGGTCACACCATGGCCAGAATTGTTGCCATGAGAAATATGTAAATGCACATACCATTCAGATCATATGCAATCCCTAAAATTCAGGTGATCAGTCAATATCAATCAATCTTCTAGGCTCAGTATTATTAAACAGGAGCTGATTTAATTGGCAGGTCATGAAAACTACAAGCCAAGAGATAGGAAAATAAAATACCAGAACTAATAATATACTCACAGTGAAAGAAACAAAAATTTTTAAAAATCTGAAGAATTAGAAATCCATGAAATAGTACAGTATCCAGAGAGCTAAACTTTGATTAATGGAGAGAGAAACTTTAGTTTCCCAGAGAGATACACTAAGACATCTATATCATAGTATGGATCTATGTGTCCAAAAAAAAAAAAAAAAGTGCAATGCTTGAAATATTTTCCTTTGTAATATCAGTGTTGACATTTTAGTTCTCAAAACAATCAGAATGTTGTTTCCCCCACTTTAAATATGAGGAAAATGATGCTTTAGTAGTGTGTTTTATATTTGCCTAAATTCACATATAAAGGGAATTGTGAGGCATGACTTCAAATACAGTCTATTTTATATCAATGTCTACATGAAACATTAAAAAATTGCACTGCTAATGGCTTAAGAACATAACCCTCATATCGATTTTTGCAGTGACTAGTAAATAATACTACATTATTAAATTAGTATCAGTAACAAATTAATATTAACATTGTCTTTTCAATGTAAAGAATAAAATTTGGATTGAAATTTTGATCTGAACATTAATGCAGAAACTTTAAAAATCTGTTTTAGAAAATTGCTTGACAGATTTAGAAATATAGGTATACACATAATTACACATAACATGAAATATCTAAAATTTTGATATATAATTACATGTAGCCTAATGTAGATTACATATTATGTTCATACCATATATTTTAACATGTTCTGTTATATAATATATTGCAAATAAAATGTATTCATCTAACACTTTTAGCCACTCTTTCTAAAAATAAACGCTATCATTAGAATATTCCTTTTAGTAGGATTGAGATTGCTGTTATTTTACAAGTTTAGCATTATTTTCAAATAACCTATTTTTGTAAGCTAAGCTGTATAAAATGTAAAATGTGTGTGTGTATTCTATAAAATCAGTATTTCAGACCAAAATATAATATTTACACAAGCTCTAACAATTCTGGATTTGTAATGTCTGAAATTAAAACATAAACAAATTTACTATCACTTCTGAGATGTGGCTTCTCTTTTTCTCTCTGCAGTTAATTTGAATGTAAATACCCACCAAAAGTCATAGAATTATAAATATTATCTATTGTGTCATCTGATTTTGATAAGTTGTACTTACTGTAGTATCTTTAAAATTAATATTTCACTTGCTTAATTATATTCCTTATCAGAGAATAAAAAACAGTACTGTTTACAAATATTAATGATGGATTAATGATATATTTGATACACTGATTTGTATTTTAATTGTTGTGTATTGTCAACCAAGACAACTATATAGAAAATACCTTGAGATACTTCAAAAAATAATCTAAACAAAGAGTCTTATAAACACCTTTTTGCATCAACACATTGGTACAAGTTTTGAATAGAAGTAATTTTAATGAGACAGGTGGCTGAAGCTAAAACTTTGCAACAGTTAGTAGAATTGTTTGATATCTAAAATTGTATTCAGTTATTCTAGAATACACTAGAATTTTCTTTCTCATGTGGATATAATAAAGTTCTCAAAAATGGAATAATTAAATCAACATAACAAAACTTTACAAGTAAGTTTACTAGAGGTAGATTAGTTAATGATATTATATAAATTTCAAGTGTTTAATTCTTGATGGTACATGATCTGTGTATTGCACTGTGTGCTCACCACCCAAAGTCAGATCTTCTTCTGTCACCATATATATATATATATATATATATATATATATATATATATATATATATCAAAGTGATATGAAGAAGGCTGGAAGAATTAAGATTACTTTGATATTATAAGGTATTCTCACTACCTGTGAAGTAGCATGGTGTTCGTTGAAAGTAAGCTTATTAGTTACAAATATATGTTGCAAATGCTTGAGCAACAGCTAAAAAAAGTTGGGGAGTAGTACAACTGAAAAAAAATATCAGAGAGCAAGAACATCAAATAAAAAGCAATAACATATCTGGCAGATACTTATCGATAGTTACTTTGAAAGTCAATGATCTAAATAAACCAATTAAAAGAGTGTCCAAATGAATTTTAAAAATGCATGACTATTTATTATCACCAAGAAACCTACCTAAAATATTAATATAAAGAAATGTAACAATCCAACCAAGTTCTTAAAACAATAGATTAAAAGTAAATGGGTGAAAAATCTTATACCATACTAACATTAATCAAAAGGAAATTGAAATAGCTATATTAATTTCACACAAAGCAGGCTTCAACATAAGGAAATTTATCTGTTATAAAGTAGAATATTCCAAATGATAATAGGCTCAATTTTTCAGGGGACATAAAAATCATTAATATATATGTGCCTAATAAAGAACCAAAATGCACCAGTTAAAAACAAGGAGACACAGGTAAATCCACTGTAAGAGAGACTTTAATACCTCTTTATCAGAAACAGACAGATCCTTTCATTTCCCACAGAAATTTGTCTCTCCATTATCAACAGACTTTTGAAATCTGAAATAATTAAGTTATCCATTTAAATAATTTGTATTATCTGTTTCAAACAAAGATTTCTAGAACCAATAATTAATATCTCAAATTTCTTTCTTATAAAGGTAAACACTTTATGCACATGGTGTATAAGGAATATCTATGTAAAGTCTAATGTATATATTTTATGGAAAATTGCATTGGTTTACAGGACAATCAGGAACACTGAGTATAAATAAAATGGTCACTATTTTTGTCAGCTTGGGCCAGACTCTTACTCATTAAAAATTTTAGTTATGTCAGAAGTAAAATAAAATACTTTGATAGGAATAACTAGATCAACTTTTAGGTTTCTACTGATTCTAAATTTAGATAATAAGTATGTATATGAATTCCTGAAATGTGGTTATATTTTAAGCCAAAAAGTTCAGCAGTTATAATGCTCATTTTAGATTTTATGCTTCATCTTGCAACAAATCTAAAGGGACAGAGTAAAAGAATGTTTACGCTATTCATGAACCTCTTAATTCACCATTTTTAATGTTTACATGCTTAATTTCATCAATAAGTCAGTTAGAATGAAGAGGAATCCAAAACTCCAGAAAATTTTACTTCCCAGGTGGTGTTAAAATGTAAAATGCAGCAAGCAATATAGATTACTGATTTAAGAGCCATTGAATAGGATAATGTCTTTTCCAAACTCTAAAATTAACCAACAAGTAACATATATGAGGAAATATATAAATATCAAATATTCTGAATGTAATCTATATGAAATAACAGCCATCCAGTAAAGAGAGGAAAGACCACTTTTAAACAAGAAACTATTCATAGATTTCATGTATACTATACTTACCTAAGTGAAGAAAAGAAGTTAATTTTTTTGTTTTTTGTTCCTATATTTTCTAGCAAAAAAACAAATTTTAATATAAAGTTTAGATAAACAAGAATTTATCTAAATAAAAGGCAATCTTTACTTTGAGAATAAGAACAAATACAAAGATCTTTCTAGTTAACTCAAAAGGGGGACATTTAAAAACATTTTTCACATTTAACCCATAAAAAAAGTAAAGTATCATTTTTATGTATTTTGTGTCATAAAATCTTGCTGGTTTTAATTAATTTTTCTTAGTTCAACATACAAGCTACAAATAGTTGATAAAGGTAATTACTTAGAATATACTTCTGGAAATATTTTGTGATTGGGGACTTTATGAAAACATACTGATGATTAATATGCTATTGAAACTTTCATTTATCTGAAAAAAATATCACTTTACCACTTGTTCCTTTTATCATCTTGTGGCTCGTTGACTGATTTTAACATTTACTGGATAGATTTCATGAGTGAGAATGTTCAAGTACATCTCTCAAGGAATGACATATTCAGTATTGGATTTGTGATCATTTTTATGGAAGGGTGAATGATATGAAATAGAAGATTAATCTCAGTTCTTCAGTGCTGAGAGCAGGTTACTCAGTTTATCTATTAGTGAATTTTATGTGAAACACTACATCCCAAATCTTTTTGTGCTCACAGATAACTATTTAACTTAAACAAATAATTAATATAAATATTTAGAATGCATTTAATTTTAAGAATTCCAGTGACCTAGAACACTTTTAATTTCCAAATTATTTTCACATGACATACTTGATATATTGTATACACAACTTATATTTCAAAGAACAATTTTGATCAAATAATGAGTTGAAATTCATGAGCTATTAACATAATCTCTTATTGGCTTAAGTAATAAATGAAGAAATTTTAAAAATTACTATGATAGTAAAAATTAATAGCATAAAATATAATAAATAATTATAATATCAGTGGTATAATTAATGTTCTTATTGGGCTTAGTACAAACATTTAGAAAAAATAACACATGCCAATATTAGAAAAACAATTGTTAAAAAGGCTGATATTAACTTTATAGTTATATATTTAAACAATCTTATTATATTTCAATAGAAGAGCATATTTAAAGAGAAAGAGGGTATTTATTTTGCTAAGTATTGAGAAGAAAAATGATCATTATAGCTGCTCCAAATTTTAGGTATGTTAACATTGAATTGACTCTTAATGATTTAAATGATATTTGACACAGTAAAATTCATTTATGGGACTTAATTTGGACAAGTAGAGAATTGATGTTAATTTAATCACATAAATTCAGGTGGTTGGCAAGATATTTAATCAATGTTTGTAATATATAGGTATGATGTGTTCAAAATACTTATTCAATATTATACCCTAAAATGTTCTAATGGACTATTTCCAAAAGCCATATCTCTGCTTATTGTAGTACTTGTTTTTCTATGTGTTTGCTTAATGATAGCAGAGAGAATTAGTTTCATTTGAAACAGGCTTGCCTCTTACATGGTTTGAGCCAACTACAAATGGAAGTCTAAATACCATATCTACATATTTCCAATTGTAAATCAAGCTAATGAGGTGATAAATAAAATATATTCTGTCTATTATGTTGACAAATTTATCTTGAAAATGACTTACAAGAAAAGGTTTGGATTTAAAATTGTTAAGCACTTTGGAATCTTACAACACAATGTGTTAATATAAGAATGATAGTTCCATGGCCCCTGGTCTATACACCACCCTTTTGTTCCAACCTCTGCTATTAACAATGAAACACATGTGTGATAGCTCAGCATGCATACCTACACTCTGTATGCAGTGCCCCCCCTTGTCCAGCAGAGTCACCGCACCACGTGCATATTGCTCTTGTCTGTGTGCACAGTATGGAGACATGGACCATTTTTTCAGTGTCAAATTCCCAATAAACAAGGCGGGCACCACTTGGGCAGTGATTTATGGAATCGTGGGGACCTGAAGCATTCATTGCCTGTTATACTGGTTTACTAGGGCTGTCATAAAAAAGCACTTCATGCTGGGTAAATTGAGCTATGGAAATTTATTGTCTGTCTCATCGATCTAGAAGCTACAAGTCCAAGATCAAGTTTAGGGGGATGGGTTCTTTCTGAGGTCTATAGGGAGACTATGTTCCATGCCCCTCCTAGCATTAGTACTTTTCACGCAATCATACTACACCTTGGTATTGATGTACATAGTCCCAATCTCTGCCATGACTGTCACGTGGCATTCTCTCTGTATCTGCATTTGTGTGTCTCCAAATTTTCCCCTTTTAATAAAGATACCAGATATATATGATTAAAGACCAATCTTCTAATGAACATAGGTAGGTTACATAATTTTTACTTTGAACTTCTAAGTTCAAACACAAAATATCACCACTTTTGTTGTGTTCTCACATTTGTTAGGTTATAGTTAGATAATTATAATTTATTCAGAAATGTGAAAACATTCTACAAATCCAAATGCTGAAGAGTGAAATTATTTTTATTCTCAAAAACTTCTGGTTATCAAAAACTTAGTATTATTTAATACATCTGAAGAGAAAAAAGTAGGTAAGTATTCTTGGCAAGCAAAATCTTTTAATGTGTGATATTTAATTTGTAGAATATAAAATTATTTTCTGGCCTATTTGAATACTAAATCTTGTCATCTTGGCATCTTATTTTTCATCATAAAATAAGAGTACACTCTGAGAACCTCGGTTCCCTTGCCCTCCCCCCACTGCTCCTGCCTGCAGCTGCCTGGGAGATAGCAATGTTTTGGGCCACGATAGCAGGGTGGGTCAAATTGAACAGCATTTGGCCTTGGTCAGGCCATCATACCTGCAGCTGTGAGATAACCATACTGAATTCAATAGTTCAATTTTTCCTCCTATAAAGCAACCCTAGGAGTTTGGAGTCGGAGCCACCCACAGCACGGCTCCCTCCCTACTTGCTGATTCCCCCAATAAACTTTTTTCTTCCTGCTCACTGCGTCTTGATGGCCTTCTAAGTGACTTTGTTCTTACACCCTCTAAAGTCTGTAAAAATGTCAAAACAAATAAATTACATTCTTTTCACAAGAGGTCACTGACATGATTTAGCTGATCTTCTATAGATGCTCATTAATTCTTTGACATGGCTTTGTTTTTGCCATTTTCTCCTAGACTCCATATAAAAGCAAGTATAACTTAGTGCTTCTGGCAGTCTCAGCTTCAGTTTCTTTCCCTCAATTTTCCTCATTTTATTTCTAAAACTGTCCTGAAAGATCAAATCAGGCATGCCCTAACGATCTACTTCTTCAAAGAGAACACCTAGTATAATCTCATTACACATGTATGCACACACAGAGAGAGCTGTGGGTACAGGTGCATGTACATAGTTGTGTTTAGATGTGTACATATACATGTGTACATGAACATGTGTGTGTGTGTGTGTGTATCTCAGTCACTCCATGAAGCTCTAGACTCACAGGGCATATCTCCTCACCTAGAGAATATCTCCAATGTGTCCCTACACTTCCTCTAACCTGAATTAATCTCTATTTCTGCCAAGCTGTTCAGGGATATGCACTATAGTCTCATCAGCAAACTTTCCATAAACTAAAAGTCTTCTGTGAATATTTAATTTATTGTATCACTATAACACAATGTAATTATTGCTTTAGAGTATTGTTTCTTGCTTTCTCTATGAAGATTATTTTTACAAATTCAGTTACAAAGAAGCAGACAGGATGAATAGGAACAAAATCGATAGAGTGAAAATGCCTGTGAATAGGGCTAAAAAAATATCTGGAGAGTCACCAGAACTTGATGCAGGTTTGAGTCCTAGGAAGGGTAGAAGAAATGAAAAAGGCAGGCAGGGAGGGAGGGAGGAGAGAAGGAAAGAGAAAGAAAAGGGAAGGAGGCTAGTCTAAGTTAACTATCAGCAAACTCATAGGGAATTCTCAAACAAACATCCCTCTTGAGAATAATGGGCACTCTGTCATAGGCTGAGAGCAGCATTATCAGGTATGGCCTGATGTTGTGGTGAAGGTGGATTTCAGAGCACAGCAGCTGGACCCAGTAGTCAGTTATGCAATGAGAGATTTGAGAGGTGTATTTTCATAAATTTCATGCTTTTTCTTGCTTAATAAAACATGTCATTTTTAAAAGGTTATTTAAGAAACCCCATATCAATTTTCAGTACTTATATGAGTTGTATCCTTCAATGGTTCTTCTAAATCTTTCTGACCTCTAGATATTGAAATGCCTTTGAGTTCACTCTTTAGAATTTTATCTTTTCTGTATTCACTTCTTAGAAAATGTTATCCAATCCTGTGATTAAAATATCTAAAGGATGATATCCAAATGTATACAACCAGATCTCTCAGGTGAGTTTGAATTTGTTATTCTATAATTGTATTTCAATCACAAATATACACCTCAAAACATAGGAAATGTCCCTTATCTTCTTCTTTTTCTCTAAACATTCAAGTATCTATATCAATCATCCAAGTATCAACCAGAGAACTTCTGCACCTAAGATATAATAATTTTATTTCATGATTAATTAACACATCAATAATAAATATCTGTAAATATGTTCAAGCAAACATCACTTAGCACAGAAGTGTGAGTGTGGCTTCATATCTCTGCACTGGATGACAGCCAGCATAAAGTTGTGATTCCTCAGAAAATGGAAATGTAGTTAATAAGCACCACAGTTACACGGGTCCTGTTTCTGGAGATGACGAGTTCATTCTGTCCCAAAAAATGTCATTCAGAATAAAGAGTTAGAGATCCTGGTGAGTTAAGAAAGCAGATATTGCAACTCAGGGTCATTGAAGCAAATTCAATTAATTCATGATGAATGAACTGGAGAAAGGGACCTGGAAAGAGGAGTGACAAGAAGTTACCTACAAGTTATTGGTTGCATGTTGGGCTTCACGCATTCCAGGAAAGTCAGCTTCTGCTAGAAATTTATAGAGAGCAGCGGCTATAGAGCTGAGAATCAAACAGAAATAAAAGAAACTACGAAGACATAATGGTGCAGCTAGGCAGAATGGAGAAATTTTATCAACATCCAATGAACACTGCAGGCATAGATTTGAAAGAGGTATATAAGGGAAACTCTAGGAAAGCCATCTTTAACTCACTGTAACAAGAAGCACAGAGATACCAAGCCTGGGAGGTCAATGCCATCAAGTTAGGAAAGCTTAGAAAACTTGAACTTTCCATGGACTCACTGCATCATGGAATAAAACTCCTAAACAATTCCAATAAAACAGCCAGTAATTGAACTGCTCCTACAACAAGAAACAGCAATCCTTAGAGGAACATAATTAAATTATGGCCTCTGTACAGTAGTCCCTCTCTATATCGTGGTTCAGTTATCACGGTCTCACTGTATTGCAGGATTAAAAAAATATTATATTTAATTATTTATAGCAGATTTTTCGCTATTCCGGTATTTTGCAGTACTGTATACGTATGTTGTTAAAGTTACGTAGGTTTAAGAGTGTAGAATATGTTTAAGAACATAAGTAGTGTTTATAAAAGTGTGGAAAAGGTTAATAAGGGAGTGGGAAAGTTAATAAGGGACTGGAAATGGTTATAAGTGTGTGGGAAGGGTTTATAAAGCCTTAAATATATATATATATATATATATATATATATATATATATATATATACACACACACTAAAATAAATGTAAGGTTCCTCCTTTGCCAATTTTCACCTATCATGGGGGGATCTAGAATGCAATACCCGCGATAAGTGAGGAAATACTGTACTATATATTCTCAGGATAATACCAAACATTTTACTGTATGTGTAATTGAAATTCCAGATAAACAAAAAAGTGAAATAATGAGGTAGAAACTATTAGAGGGAATTATGGTAAAAATTCTCACACTTGACTAAAGAAGGCAACATTATATATAAATACAAGTAAACTCCAAATCTAGAAAAGTAATTAAACCTCTCTTAGGCACTTCATAGTTTAATTGCTACAACTTAAAGACAAAAAGAAAAACTTGAAAGCAGCTGAGTAAAAAAATAGAAGAGAAAAATAATTGAAAAATTGCTTCTCGTCAGAAACAATGTAGACCAGGAAACAATGGGATAATATTTTAAGGGCTTAAAAACAAAACATTACAACAAATAATCTTTTAAGTATGAGCTTTTCAAAGTAATGAGAAAAAGTAAAATATTTTTACATAAACAAAACTGAGAAAAGTAGATGTGCACAATGAAGAATGCTAAATGATGTTCTTCAGGATAAAGGGACATAAATGAAGATGACGTTTCTTTAAAATATGATCATTTTCTTAGGAGACAAATATCTATTCAAAAATACTATTATACAGTGGATTATATATCATTCACGAAATAAAAGATGTATCAATCACAAAAGCACAAAGAATGGGCAAATGTAAATGGAATTTCATTGTTTTTCAGTTATAACTTTTCAAAGTGGGGGGGTTGATCATGTGATGTGGGAAATAGAAGATATAATGTGTGAAATAATAATGTCAAATGGAAAGCTGGGAGGGGAAAGTGTCAAAACTACGATGTGAATTTTAAAGTGCAAATTATTGTCAATATTCATTATTAATAGTCTTTAATATGTTATGTGTGCACACTGATAGCCCCAGAACACCCATAGACAGAAAAATGAAAAAAAGTTAAGCTATGATAGCTGTAGAAGAAATCAAATTGAATAGTACTTTTATACAATGGAATATTGCTCAGTCATAGGAAAAGATAAACTATTGTCATTTGTGACAATATAGATGAATCTTGAGAACACTATGCTCAACAAAAGTCAAACAGAAATGTTAAGAACCACGTGATTCCACCCATATGTAGAACAACAACAAAAAAAAAGAAAACAACAAATAAACAAACAAGACAAACAAGCAGACCAAAACTGAAAGACACAGAAAACTATATGGTGGTTACCAGAGGACAAGGGGGTAAAAGGGGGGTAACAATTAAAAGGGGTCAAAATATGGTGGTGTAAGGAGGTTTGACTTGGGGTGGTGAACACATAATGCAATATACAGACGATATATTATAAAATTATACACTTGAAACCTATGTAACTTCATTAACCAGTTTTACCCCTATAAATTTCATTTAAAGAAGAATAGTTAAACATATTTGATCAACTCAAAATAATTCATAAAGAAAGCGAGATGTAGAAAAGTAAAATAGACAAATGGAAATCAAATAGCAAGGTGGCAGACTGAAATATTAGCGTATTAATTATTGTCTTAACTTTAAATGGACTATAAACAGTTTGATTAACTGACCAAATTTTTAAAAAATTATAAGATATCAACATTGAATAATATGTTGCCTAAAATATACATCACAAAGACCTTGAAATAAAAATACAAATTATAAACATATATTCTCGCAGCTTTTCTTTATTTAAAATTTTATATATTTTGTCATTTATGTTGGTACAGTATTCAAATATGTCACAACTACAGTGCATCTAGATTCTATTAGCTTTAACGGAATATAAACTATGATTTTCAATAAATAAGAGCAAATATTGCTCATATTCTGGAACTTTTTGTCAGAATCAATTATTTGTGCTTTAGTTCTTTTAAATTTTAATAGTCTGTGATTTATTTCTCACATAGCAACAATGCGAATGAGGTGAGCTTTTATTTACTTTTTTTGTTGACTTAAGTCTGCTTTTATGTGCTATAGAAATACTTTTAAACTAATAGCTTTGGGAAAAATGAAGATTTCTATGTTGGACTATTATGTACGGGAGGGGGTGTTGGGATGAGGTGAAAACCAAAGAACATAGTTTTAAATATTTTTTAGGGAACACTTTTCTATAGCCCATCTCTAAACTGGTGTATGAAAGCAAACATACTTTAATAATGAAGTAAATATCAAAATTTAAATGAGATTATATATTTAGGTAATTTTTAAAATTTATTTATTCTTTTTTCTATTACAGTTGTCTCACCTTTTTCCCCATTACTGCCCCCCACCTGAGCCACCCCTTCTTCCACAGTCCATCTCTACCCTGTTACCTTGTTGTCCATGTTCATGGACTAGACTAGTCCTCGACTAGACTCTTCCCCTTCTTTCCCCCGACTCCCTTTTCCCTTCTCCCCTCCCCCCTGGTCACTGTCAGTCTGCTCCTTGTTTACTTGCCCCTGGTTCTATTCTGTTCCTTTGCTCTTGTTGTTGGTTAGCTTCCTGTGTTAGGTGAGAGCATTTGGTATTTGTCTTCAGCTGCCTGGCTTATTTCCCTTCGCATAATACTCTCCAGTTCCATCCATGCTGTCACAAATGCTAGGAGTTCCTCCTTTCTCTCTGCTGCACAGTACTCCATTGTGTAAATATACCACGGTTTTTAATCCACTCATATACTGATGGGCAGTTAGGCTGTTTCCAGCACTTGGCTATTGTGAGTAGCGCTGCTATGAACATAGGGGTGCATAGGTTCTTTTGAATTGGTATTTCAGGATTCTTCAGGTATAATACTAGCAATGGAATAGCTGGATCAAAAGGCAGCTCCATTTTTAGTTTTTTGAGGAAATTCCGTACTGTTTTTCATAGCGGTTTCTACGTTCTGCATTCCCACCAACAGTCTTATACGTTCTTTATGTATTTTGGAGATCAAACCCTTGTCTGAGGTATCATAGGAAAATATGTTTTCCCATACTGTTGGTTTCCTTTTCATCTTGCTGATGTTGTTCTTTACTGAGCAGAAACTCTTTAGTTTAATGTAGTCCTATTTATTTATTCTTTGCTTTATTTCCTTTGCTCTAGAAGATATGTTGGTGAAAATATTGCTGCATGGGATATCTGTAATTTTTCTGCCTATATTCTCCTCTAGGACGTTTAT
This sequence comes from Furipterus horrens, assembly GCF_987537825.1. Lineage (NCBI taxonomy): Eukaryota > Metazoa > Chordata > Mammalia > Chiroptera > Furipteridae > Furipterus > Furipterus horrens. Next base: position 17,760,093 of record NW_028327175.1, read on the forward strand.
AGTGTCATGGCTTACATTTAAGTCTTTGATCTATCTTGAGTTTATTCTCATGTATGGTATAAGGTGGTGTCTAGTTTCATTTTTTTTTTTTTTTGCATGCCTCTGTCCAGTTCTCCCAGAACCATTTGTTGAAGAGGCTCTTCTCACTCCATTTTATGTTTCTTTCCCCCTTTGTCAAATATTATTTGTTCATATAGACCTAAGTTTATTTCTGAGCTCTCTGTTCTGTTCCATTGATCTATACTTCTGTTCTTATGCCAGTACCAGACTGTTTTGATTAAAGTAGACTTGTAGTATAGTTTGATATCAGGTATTGTGATTCCTCCTACTGTGTTCTTCTATCTCGAAATTGCTGTGTCTATTTGGAGTCTTTTTTGGTTCTATATAAATTTTTGAAGTGTTTGTTATAAGTTTGTGAAGTCGTCGGCAGCCGTCCGTCTCGAGAGACGATGGTGTAGCTTCTTAAGAGTCTATCTGCACCGCCGAGAATGGCTGTGCAGTCCGACTCGGGAGTGACACGGTATCTGTCTCCTCCCGTGTTGAATCGACATCTTGCGATGATGCTGGAGTGTCCTCTCCAGTGAAGCTGAAGCTACAGAGCCTGGGCAGGGTGATATGGAGGGTCTGCTGTTGCCCATGCAGCAGACCCCCCCTCTCTTCGCAGCTGAAGGGTCCAAGGGAAAGACGGAGTCAATACAGCTTGGCTTCAGGTGCGCCGCAGGAGTTGCCGGTGTTGACTACAACGTCAAACCGCCTTAGGGACTCCGGCTCCGGATTTTCTGTCGGGGTTTACTCCCTTAGCCTTTCCCCTGAAGAGGTATGCCGCAAGGCAGCGGAGGTTTTTTGGAGTCAGAGTTTTCCTTCCCTGATGTGCCCTGACTGGAAGATCGAACCAGCGACACTTAGCTCGCAGGCTGACGCTCAATCCACTGAGCCAAACCAGCCAGGGGTTGTTTGTGAAGTATGCTGTTGGTATTTTAATAGGGATTATGCTAAATCTATAAATTGCTTTTGGTAGTATGGGCATTTTAATTATGTTGATTCTTCTGATCTATGAACATGATATATGCTTCCACTTATTTGTATCTTCCTTAATTTCTTTCTTAAGCATTTTGTAGTTTTCCAAATACAGGTTTCTTACCTCCTTGAAGAAGTTTATTCTTAAGTACTTTATTTTTCTTGTTGCTATAGTAATGGAACTTTTTTCTAATTTCTACCTCTGATATTTTATTGGTGATGTACAGAAATGCCTCGATTTTTGAATATTAACTTTGTACCCTGTTATATTGCCAAATTCACTTATTAGGTCAAGTAGTTTTTTGGTGGTGTCTACAGGGTTTTCTGTGTACACTATCATGTCATCTGCACATAAAGATCATTTTATTTCATCTTTTCCAGTTTGCATACCTTTTATTTCTCTTTCTTGTCTGATTGCTGTGACTAGAACTTCCAAGTCTATCTTGAATAGAAGTGGAGAAAGTAGACATCTTGTCTTGTTCCTGACCTCAGGGGAATGCTTTCAGTTTTGTCCATAGAGTATAATGATAGCTTCAGGTATCTCATATATGGCCTTTATTATGTGGAGTTATGCTCCCTGTATTCCCATTTTGCTGAGTGTTTTCATCATAAATGAGTGTTATATATATACTTTATCAAATGCTTTTTCAGTATCTATGGATATGATCATGTAATTTTTGTCTTTCATTTTTTATGTGGTGTATTATATTTATTGATTTGGAAATATTAAACCATGTTTGCATCCCTAGGATGAATCCCTCTTGATCATGGTGTATGATCTTTTTAATGTGTTGCTAGATCCAGTTTGCCAATATTTTGTTGAGGATTTTAGTATGTATGTTCGTCAGTAATATAAGTCTGCAGTTTTCTTTCTTTGTTGTGTCTTGACCTGGTTTTAGAATTAGGGTAAAACTGGCCTCATAGAAAGAGTTTGGGAGTCTTACCTCTTCTCAGATTTTTTTTGAGTAGTTTGAGAAGAATAGTTCTTCCCTAAATGTTTTGTAAAATTTGCCTGTGAAACCATCCAGTGTAGTGCTTTTGTGTGCTGGGAGTTTTTTGATTACTACTGTCATTTCACTATTTGTTCTTGGTCCATTCAGCCTTTCTGCTTCTTCTTAATTCAGTTTTGGAAGATTATATGTTTCCATAAATTTATCCATTCCATCCAACCTGTCAAATCTCTTGTCATATAGTTGTTCATAGTAATTTCATGCAATCTTTTGTATTTCTATAGTATACATTGTGATTTCTCCTCTTTCATTTCTGATTTTATTTGGGTCGTCTATCCTTTTTTTCTTGAGGAGCAAGGTTAAAGGCTTGTTAATTTTGTTGATTTTTTCAAAGAACCAGCACCTGCTTTTATTGACCCTTTAAATTGTTTGTTTAGTCTCTATGTCATTTAATTCTTCTCTGATCTCGACCATTCCCTTCCTTCTTGCTCTAGGCTTTGTTTGTTGGTGTTCCTCTAGTTCTTGTAGCTGTCAGGATAGAATTTTTATTTTAGATTCTTCTCTCCCTTTTAGGTAGGCCTGTGTTGTCACACACTTCCCTCTCAGGACTGCCTTCACTGTATCCCATAGGTTTGGGATGTTGTGTGTTCATTGTCATTTGTTTCCAGAAAACTTTTGATTTCTTTCTTGATGTCATTGTTAACCCATTCATCATTTAATAGTATGTCATTTATTCTCAATTACTTTAATGTTTTCGAGTTTTTTCCTTGAGGTTGATTCCCAGTTTCAAGCCATTGTAATCTGAGAAGATGCTTGATATAATTTTAATTTTCTTGAATTTGTTGAGACTTCTTCTGTGTCCTACCATGTGGTCTAGCTTTGAAAATGTCCCACGTGCACTTGAAAATAATGTATAGTTTGCTTCTCTGGGGTGAAAGCTTCTGTATATATTAACTAAGTCCATTGATCTAGTGTTGTTCAATGCCTCAGTACCCTTAATATTTCTTTGCTTCTAAGATCTGTCCATTGTTGATAATGGGGTGTTAAAATCCCCTACTATGAGTGTGTTGCTGTTGATATACTTCTTGTAGTCTTCCAAGATTTTCCTTATATATTTAGGTGCTCCTATGTAGGGTGCATATATATTTACCAGGCTTATGTTTTTTATTTTTTAATTTTATTTTTTGGTTATTCAATTACAGTTGTCCCATTTTTCCCCCATTGCTCCCCCCTCCCAGCCCATCCCTTCCCCCACAATCATATCCCTCCCTGTTGTCCATGCCCATGAATCATTCATATATGTTCCTTGACTAGACCCTTTCCTTACTTATCCCCCTTCTCTCCCTCCCCCCTTATGTCTTTTTGATGGATTGTTCCCTTAAGTAGTGTATATGAAATGTCCTTTTTTGTCTCTTTGTGTGGTCTTTGTTGTGAAATTTATTTTGTTTCATATAAGTATTGTTACCCCCACTTTTTTTTTCAGGGCTCTTTGTTTGAAATACTTTTATCCATCCCTTCATTTTCAGTCTGTATAGATCTTTTGTTCTGAGTTGGGTCTCTTATAGACAGAATATATGTGGGTCATGTGTTCTTATCTATTGAGCTACTCTATGACTTTTTATTGGAGTATTTAATCCATCTATATTTAAGTTTATTAAATTTTCCCCTTTGTTCATGTGTTCTTCTCTCTCTCTCTCTCTCTCTCTCTCTCTCTCTCTCTCTCTCTCTCTCTCTCTCTCTCTCTCTCTCTCTCTCTCTCTCTCTCCCCCTCTTCTTAAAGCATTCCTTTAGCATCTCTTGCAATGTTAATTTGGTAGACATGTATACTTTTAGCTTTCTTTTGTCTGGGAAACTCCTTATTTTACCTTTCATTTTGAATGAAAGCCTTGCTGGGTAGAGCAGTATTGGTTGTAGGCTTTTGTTTTTTATTGCTTGAAATATTTTTGCCATTCCATTCTGATTTGTAGAGTTCTGTTGAGAAATTCACTGATAGTCTTCTGGGAGTTCCCTTGTATGTTATTTGTATTTCTCTCTTGCTACCTTTAGGATTTTCTCTTTGTCTTTGGATGTTGCTATTTTAATTATGATATGTCCTGGAGTAAGCCTCTTTGAGTTCTTCTTTATTGTGATGCTCTGTGCTTCCTGGACTTGTGTGACTTTTTCTCTGCTCAAGTCAGGGAAGTTTTCTGTCATTAGTTTTTCAAACAGGTGTTCTTTCCCTTGCTCCTCTTCTTCTCCTTCTGGTATATCTATGATATGGATATTGTTGCATTTCATGTTGTGCTGAAGCTCTCTTAAACCCTCTAAATTCTATTTCAGTCTTTTTTCATTTTGTTGCACTGAATGGGAATGTTTTTTTACATTGTCCTATAGCTCACTGATCTGATCCTCTGCTTCATTTAGCTTGCTTTGATTGCTTCTACTGTATTCTTCAGTTCAGAAATTGTATTCTTCATTTCTTCCTGGTTCTTATTGATAGTTTCTATGTTATTTTTCTTGCTGGTATAGTTCTCAGTAAGTTCCTTATAGCTTCCCTGGATTTCTTTCTAATTCCCTTGGAGTTCATTGTAATTGTCTCTGAGTTTGTTGAGTTCACTGCGCTTCGTTATTGGAAATTGTTTTGAATTCCATATCTGATAGTCTGCTTGCCTCTGTTTGATCTAGCACTCTTTCTGGGGATTACCCTTTTCCTTTCGTTGGGAGGTTGTTTCTTTGTCTCCCCATTTTAGGTGACTTTTATTTTTTGTTTTTGTTTCTTATATTTGCTTTGATTTCCCACCTTCATGGTGTGACTTTTTGCAATAGTAAACCTGGGGGACTCAGTGGTGCAGTCTCTTTTATCTTCTAAGCTTGATTCTCTTAGGATGTCCTTTCTGCCATTTGTTTAGGCTGTCTGGTTGTATTGCAGTTTTGGTGGTTGTTGTGTCATTCTTTGTTGGAATCTTCCTTCTGGTTAGTTGCCTAAGAGTCACTCTGCCTACCACATCTTGAATTCTTTTGTGTAGATGTGCTTTCTTTTCTTTCTAGACCTACCCCTGGTCAAAGTTCCATGGGTTTCATATCTTCTTTCTGGCTGTCTGGCTGTGAGGAGATCCAGCTGTATTCTGAGATGGCTATTCTCTGCTTGTGGGTCTGCCGTAGCTCTCCACTGTGAGCCACACTGAGCTGGGTCCCCCCAACTGGTCCCGTGGCACCCTCCAGACTCCTCACATTTGTCTAACAACACTACTCTGTCTGTGAGCCAGTGTGCATGCCCATAGTCCCTGCCCAGCCTCAGTCCTATCCCTGCTTCTCTTCAAAAAAAGTCTCTGTGTTGCCTCCAAGCTTGAGCACTGGCCAGCATCCCTGCCTGTCAGACAGGCACAGGGTTTGCTGCCCAGGGTCCCCACCAAGTCTGGGGTTCTGCCTCAGTTTTCCCATGTGGGCCCCTTTCCATAGCTCAGTTATGCATTTTTGTTTGGTGGAGCTTTGGTTCATATGCCCATGGGCATAAGGTTGCCAGCCCAGGGGGTTCCCACCAAGTCTCAATTCACACAGTTTCCCAGAGTCCAGGCTGTTCTCTGTCTTCCCACTCTTACGACTGTTTCACCAAACCTTCCTGCTAACTCCCTCCAAGTTGTTGTTGGTCAGGGTGCCTACAGTGGGAGCACAATTTCCAAAAATATCTCAACTAAATAGCCAGTCAGCAGTTGCCCCTTTCAGTGCAGCAGAGGCAGTGGGCTGGGGAGCCCAGCGTCTCTACTTGGAGAGTGCAGGCCATGTCTCTGCCTTCTCCCTCACTGTTCCCACACTCTCATTTCTGTTTGCTCTCTCTGAAAGCCACTTTTACTAACTCTCCACTCTATGTTTGTCCTCCAAGTCCTCCCATGATGAGAGCAAGCAGACAAGATGGCTACTTACTCTACTGCCATCTTTCCCCACCTATATTCAAGTAATTTTATGAAAAAGTGTCATGAGTGTGGATTTTAACAGAAAAATAAAATAAAACTTTTCTAGTAATGCAGAGGCTAGGCAATGAACAGAGTCTAAGTAAGTTGTATATTGTATTATTATATTTTAATCCACATGTTCTGTTCAGAGTTGAGAAAGAGTAATTGTAAAGATAATACAGCAAAATGATGAGCTTTTCAGAATAAAACTGGAAATGTTTTCAAACCCTATTTTTACCCCATTTAAAACAAAGCAGGGCCCTTATTGATCAGAATGAATAGACAGAAATTGTTCACAGAAGTCTTCGTAGTTGTCAGATAGAGTAAACACAATTCCTGATGGAGTGGCTCGGTGCCAGCACCCACCTTTTGTTCATTCCGTTACTGGAGACTACCCAAAGAATGCCATTTTTGTCACCCTGAACCTGCATTGTTACTTTAAAAAATGGAGACTCACTTATGAAGTTATCAGGAGTAACAGTGCTTGTCCCAATGGATGAGACAGAAAGCTAAGCTGTGGCAAGATACTGTGTTCAACGAGGAGGATTATGACTCAGGATGGAAACACATTAGGGCTTTTAAAAGCCTGATAGGAAGATAATGTGAACTTAGAAAATAATGGAAGTTACCAATTGTAATATTTCTCCTAGATATCTATTTCCAAAACGTCTTTCAAGTAAATAATATTCCAAATTGAATGGTACTATTTGGATAAAAAAATATTAGATAGGAATGATACCTGTTTTGCAAAACTTATCTATTTAGATAAGATTATAACATAGTTATGCATGTTATGTTATTATCCTTAACCAGTTATAATCTATTAACCAATTAAATATTAAGTATCCAATAATGAACGTATGACTAAGATAAATAATATTATGATTCAGTCAATGAAAATAATACTGAACAATTTTTCAAAGATGTATAAACAGGAATATTAGTAAGGTCCTATATGCACAACCAAAACAATGTATCTGAGATTTCTTAGTAGATAGATAGATATAAATATAAATGTAGATATAGATATAGATACAGGGAACCATTAAAATACCAGGCAAATATAAGTAGTTATTAAGTTGTTAAATGTAAATATCACTTATAAAATCCCATAGTCATAAAACAACATACTAAAATAAAAGGACTTGCATGGACTTACAATGATACTATAGAATAAGACAAGATATTTGAGAAATTTCTTTGCTTTAAAAAAAATTACATAGGTAGAAATCACAGTATAATGAAGAAAGCATCTGTTTAGAAAGAAGCAGTTTACAAATTCTGCCACTTGCAAGTCATGTTGTTCTGTATCTTATTAAACCTCTCTTTGCTTTAACTCCTTATCTCTAAATTATTATACTCATTTAAAATAAGTAGAAAAATAATACCTAATACTTATCACTATTCAGTAACTTTTATATTATTATAAATGAATTTATGACATTAATTGCATTAATGTGGTTTGTTGCTTTTGTTAAATTTGAAAAGTTAATGTTTAGCAATGAGGAGAAAAAAATGTCTGAGTTATTGTCAGTTTTCTTGAGTGTAAATAAATTTTCTGCTTTAGAACACTTTAGAAACTATGGAAACATTTGGATAGCATAATACTATCTAAATGAAATCGAAGTTCTGAATGTATATAAATGAAGTATTTTTATGTTTTCATCATACAACTTAAATGCACTATCTAAAACTAATCTGCTTTATTTTATTGATGTCTCTACAATTTTCTGTAGGCTAAATTGTGATACATAAAAGGTAAATGAAATCATACCTCTGTAATTATAAAAATTAGAAATATTACTACTTATGTTTTTATAATAAATATTTCATTGCTTTTATCACATTTAATTTTTGAAAACTGATCACTTCATGATCACCAAGCACTTTGAGAAACATTTATTTTGAATCTTATTTTAGTTTTTATTTTTAAGTCTTCTTAGCTTTATCTTATCCCAACATAATATTTAGCTCATTTAACATATATGTTAAATAATATATTTAGAAAAGAACTATAGTGTTGTTTTTTTTCTTTTTATATAAAATGTGATTAAATTTACTAAAAAGGGAGACTTTCTGGTTAAACAGATACTTAAATATGTCACTATTATGTATAGTTGTTTTTATGTTCATTGAAAAAAAGCATTTAAGAGGTTATTTTCATGATAACATTTTTTAATGAAGAACTCAGGCAGTAATAGAAAAAGAAACAGAAAAAGTGGTGTAGTGGTTGGAATGGCTCATAATATAGAGAAACTGTGCTATTAATGATTTTTGAAAACATTTTACTACTTTAATTAGGATCAGCCAACTCTGTTATTTAAGGTATGTATTTATGTTTAATTTCAATACATTGATTTTAAAAATGCATATATTGCAATTTATTATCTCTAAAATACTAAATAGTAAAAATAAGTTCTTCAAACTGTCAGAACTACATGATTTATTAATAATAATGACCTGAATACATTGCTACCATTTATGCAAAATATGTTGGATGTCATTTACTGTTTTTTATTATAATGCATTTGAACAATATTCACTCACTAATATTTAACATAAATTAAGTTATTGTCAATAATCAAACCTAAGGAACCATCATCATAAAAAACAAAACATATTCTTGGTGTGTTTATTAAAGAAGAAAAATAATTGCTAACAGTATCACTGCCAACTTTAACTACTGTTGATATGGCTAGGGGTATTTTTGAACTATCAATTCTTCCTAGTCTTGTGCAAATCATTAAAACAGTCAGAATACATACTATTTTTCTGATTTTGTAATTGAATTTCAAGTGATCTTTAAAAAACATTTTATTAGATGTGATTTTTTAAGTGACTAAATACCATGAGATTACTGGAAAAGTGGGTATTTGTAATGGGTATCTATCTCACTTAAGGAGAAGTATGTTTAGTAAAGAAAACTCGTATCATACAAATTTATAAATTTTCATTCATATTTTATGGTTTTAAAGGTTAATAAGAAGGAATTTAAAAATGAAATATATCATTTTTAAATAATTACTACAAAATTTTCACAACAATATAGGGTTCAAGGGAGAAAAGTGTATAGGACCAGCTCCTCTGTAGTCACATAAATTG